>NW_026902049.1:0-812 GCF_033783945.1 Neopsephotus bourkii
GGCTATATTCCTGTGAAGGACAGGGAATAGCTTTGGGGGTCCTTGCTCAGAAACCAGGACCCTGCAGAAGGGCAGTGGCCTATTTTTCAAAACAGCTGGATGAAGCGAGCAAAGGATGGCCCGGATGCCTAAGGGCTGTGGCAGCAGTCGTTATAAATATTGAAGAGGCTCGCAAATTCACCTTGGCACAAAAGATTACTGGACTAGTGTCCCATGTGGTACCGGCAGTCCCGGAGCAGAAAGGAGCCCACTGGTTATCTCCTTCACGTTTTTTTTTAAATACCAGCTACCATTGTAGAACAGGATGATCGAGAGATTGGGGTCACTAACGTTGTGAATCCAGCATCCTTTTGCAGGAGCAATCGACAGAACCACTAACACACAACTGCTTGACCAGCGTATATGCTTGACTGTATATTCGAGCTGACCAGACTTGAAAGAAAAACCTCTGGAAGATGCTGATTCCTGGTTTACTGATGGTAGCAGCTTCATGAAAAATGGTAAAGGAAAGGCAGGATACGCCGTTAGCACCACTTCACGGGTAAAAAAGAAAAAAAAAGCTAAACCTTTACCTGCAAACACCTTTGCCCAGAAGTCAGAAATAATAGCATTAATAAGAGCCCTGGAACTGGCTAAAGATAAAAAGATAAATATTTGGACTGATTCTAAATAATGCATTTGGTGTGGTCCATGCACACGGGGCTACCTGGAAAGGATGTGGACCTTTGAACACACAAGGGAAACAGATTAACCATGTTACGGAAATTCTACAATTAGTGGAAGCTGTTCAGCTACCTGAAAAAGTAGCTTTT
>NW_026902050.1:600000-860000 GCF_033783945.1 Neopsephotus bourkii
CCACCTTAAAAAGATAGTATCAAAGTCTAAATTTTATCATTTCATGGGATTATTTGATTTAAACACTTCTCTGCCATAAATACTTTGCACTTACTCTCAAGAAGTTCAATTTGTTGATGAATTAATATCTGGTCAATCTGTTAATAGTTAAAAAAATTAAACAGAATAAATAGTTAACAAGTTGTAAATAAGAGAAACCTAGTTTCAAGAAGCATTACTGTTTCATTTCAGAATTCAGATTTTTGGGTCAATATATTGCCTAGAGGCAGATCATCTACTGGTAAAGTGTGCAAGTAGCTCTTGTATCCCATCCTGTCCTCTGCCAAATTAGCAGAACAGTGTTTCAGGGCACTGGAGCAGATGACAGTTGTTCCCAAGTTGGGCTAGTTACAAGCACATTAGGTCTCAGGCTGGCTCACTTACAAAGCCCGAGAGAGCCTCTGACACCTCATATCCCAGCTGCTTATACTAGGAGTCCATACAGACAAAAGCAGGAAAATAAGAAATTTTAAAGCTACTGTTCAGCTCTGAGAGAAACTCAGGATACAGGGAAACTCAGGATACATGAAACCTCAGGATACAGGGAAACTCAGGATACATGGCCTCATGGCCTTCCCTCACTGGTGCCTTTTTCTTTTTTTTTCTTTTTTTTTTTTTTAGCAATTTGCAGATTTGGCAAAAATCTATCAGTGTTAAGCCTTGATATTTGCTCCCAGAAATAAGATAAACTGTATTTTTACAGTACAAGGACATATTCTGCAATTTGAAAACTGTTCTTATTTTGCTATTAGCATTCCCTATGTTGTGAAGTCTGACTAGTATCTCTGCTAACAACATTATGAGGAGGTGTGAAGCAAGCACCATGTAGAAAACTAAGCACTTTTAATGTGCTACAGGTGCACATATTATATATACTTATTATAGACACTTTGCCAAATCTCATTACATCTCACAAACAGTATCTCCAGAAATAGGAAAGTTCTGTGATAGCCCTGTGCTCCTAGTAATTTCGCATCTCACTTGACAGAAGAGTACTGCATGAAGTGCTGCAACCATAACAGGCATCTCCACACTGAAACATGCATCAATTCCATTACAAAAGGCTTCACTTAGCAGCCCAAAAGTAGCAACCCACAGAGCTGTAACAAAGCCATATAGTTTTTTTAGCTTTTTCACAGATGCAGGCTGCTTCCCAGGTGAATGCCTGCTCTCTGGGGAATAAGGAAGGGTGCAGGTACCTGAGTGAGGTATTGCAGTCCAGGAGGGCAGTTGGGAAGAGGAGGAGGGACAGGCATCCAGATTGTCCCCTCCTTCACAATGGGCTGGTTCTGTATGGGTGGAACAGCAAGTTCAGCTGGGACTCTCATGGGCTGTACCTGAAAGCCATAGCTCCCTGCACCTGAAACACCTGGTGTGGTAGGAGAGATGCAGTTGTTAAAGTTAGATGTTAGAAAAGAATTGCCCCATGCATCTCCAAAAGATGAATGTATTCGCTATTTTGGCCTACAAAGATCCTTGTGCAAAGAAGTTACACTGGATATGGATGTTCTAATCCCTCCATACAAAACCAAATAAAATCAGTAAATGAATCATTATTCATATATATTCATATATATTCATATATAGCAGAAATTTTATTCACATAAAGATAGGCAATTCAAAAATTAGAAATAAACAAATGAAGGTTATTTCTAAATAAAGAAGACAGAAACCTTAAAATAGATTAAAAGTATGAGCATTTACAAGTTGTCAGTTGAGCAAATGGGGAATTTTCAGACAAAGTGTTCCTGGAAGCATACCTTCTACTTATGTGATAGGAAATGTCCTTTTAGAAAGTTCATCTGCAGTTTTCAAACCAAATAAATGTGATCTAAAACCAGCACTTTCCCATTCTCTTTCAAAACTCAGGAAATCCACAACTCCTTCATGGAGGAGGTGCACAGTAAAGGAGGAAATAGTTCTACATTTTGTGAATGCCAAGTAAATCTTCTCCAGTTGCCACTCAATAGAAAACACAAGCTCTCATGAAGCACTTCAGGGTCTAAATGCTCATCACCCTACCAGATGACACACGCAGTATTGCCTTGGTGCTCACAGCCTACCCCACATCCCTGGCTGAGCGCAGAGCCCTGCCTTGCTTGCAGCAACAGAGCCTTTGTAGCTGAAGTTGATGTTGAAGTTACAGAACAATAACTGTATTTTTCCCCTCACTTAGTACTTCCCTGGTAGGCTGTAGGTTTTCACTCTGATAGAAAGGAAATATATATTTTACTTGATTATTTATAGCTCGAGATACTGACTTGTAGATTTTAGCCCAAATCTGTTCAGCATCAGTTTTTTCCTTTACATTCCAATACATGGACTGTTACACATGAAAGCTCACACCGTAGCCGTTAATGGGATAGTACCTCAAGTGATGTAAACAGCTGTAGCTTAAAATTCGTAGGTGGCAGGGGCCCCCACTCTAGAGAAGGATTCACCCTTACGGAATACAGAATCACTTTTATGTCTGAGCACAGGCTTCGCAGATGAATTATCTACTGCTGTCATGAATAAGTATATGCATGCTCCCCTGACCTCCATCACACAGGCAGCACATGCTCATTCCCTGCTGAAGCTAACTGTACTTTTAGACCTCTGACTGCTCTGCCACAACATGCACAAGCTTTAACTTATGAACAGCACAGTAACTCAGGCCAAACGGTTTGCATTTTATCTACAACTTATGCTTTGAGTCTGATTGTTAGACCTGGTTCTTCAGAAAGCAATTAGTTGCCAGAACATGAGAAGCTATTTAGAAGTGTTGCATTTTGAATGGGTGGGGAGCAGGAAATGAAATATGAGAGGAGAAAAGCAAATCAGTGCAAGGTATAACCACATGCAAAGTACAGCAATTGGGTAGGAAACAGGCACAAAATACATGGATCAGCAGAACAGGTGAGAGGAAAACCATTCTTTCTTCAGTTCTGGATTTCTAGAGAAAAGTAAAGTGAAATACTGAAATAGCATATTAATTAAAAAATCTGATAATCAGCAAGAAGCTGCCACATATTAATTGCTTTGCATAAGTAATACCACCGTAACAAACTCCACACAGTAACCACTGAGGAACATCCAACATATTTAACTCCTACCACTGCTGGTACTGCTCAGCACCACGAAGGAAAAGATGATTTTTTAGTAAAACAGAAATTAACAGAAACTCTACAAAGTTAACAGCAGAAAAGGAAATCAGAGATGGTCACCCTGGTGAAATGAAATCTCACATTTCCTGTCCCTATTTTCAGATCTGTAGACAAGCAACCTACCTTGGTAAGTCCCAGGTGCATGTTGAGGGTAGCCATAGGGGACTTGATATCCTGGCACGTGGTTAATGTTTGAAAATCCAGGTGCTAGGTCAGGTTTATGTGCTGGAAGAATGGAACATAAACTCTGAGTACTGCCTATTTCCTCCTGCCCTACAGTGAAAAATCCCCAACACTGCCTCCTTTTTCAGACTAGATGTAACAAAATTAAGCAGCGGCTTTCTGTATAGCAAAACCTGCATAACAAGTTCGTATTTGTGCACAATACGTATATTAAACATCAGTATAATGTTTAAGAACTTAAAGGAGTTCTCATCCTTAACGTGCAGAATAAAAGCAGGTATTGCACATGATGTCATAAAGATGTCACAGAATCACAGGATCATTTAGCTCAGAAAGGACCTCTTGAGATCACCTAGTCCAAGCAGGGTCAGTTCACTGTCTGGACCAAAGGTGCCTTTGTTCATCTATATTTAGAAGCAGGCTTTAATACAAAGAATTGCCAGGGAACTGACTGGCTGCCCTCCTGTACAGAACTGACTGGCAGTGAGTCATTCTTCATTATATAAAGCATTTTCCACCAATTTCTTCAGGTTACACTAATGCCTCACCGGCAGACTCAGAGGGTTATGCATTTAAAACATTTACTAAGTTCATTTTGTAAGCAGAAATAACTTGAATTTCAAGATGATTTATTTGTTTTATTTAACTTTAGAAATCACGATCTGAAAATGTAAGCTATATTTTGGAAATAATTAAATTTCAAAATGTAAATAATTTCAATTCAAAACATATTGAACAAAAATTCATACATATTTCACAAAAATAGAAGGTAAGTAAACTAATAGCTAAGCTAATATTGCTTGAACACTATGGAAAGACCCATAATATTTTGATATTAAGAAAAGATGGTTTATATTTTACTCACCTTGCATTGCCATGGATGTGCTTATAGAAGTTCTGCAAAAAAAAAAAGAAAAAGGGGGGGGGGTTAATACATACATATAATTTTACATAAGAGTTATTCAAAGTTCTCTATTATTGCTAAAAGATACTTGCCTGTCTAAACTGTACAGGAAAACTGAATTACAAATGCAAGTATCTCTGCTTCCTTCTAGGCTATGTCTCCACCACACCGTAAGTCTGAATTATCTATGCCTGTATTCATGCTTTGAGTATCCTGAAATTATTAAGTCAGAGGAAAGCATCTCTATGTGCAGTTATTTCACTGCACTACAAGACTTCATTGTGCAGCCATTCAGAAACATCATGCAATTCATATGAACAAATTACTGCAGTAATTTTGCAGCAACTGGTTTAGTATATTGATGTTGACTATAAAACCTGCTTGGGTAAATCCTGGAGCAGCCCTGATGCCATCCTGTCACCTATTCAGTTCTTTATGCTATTCCACTTCTGAAGTGGTACTACTAAATATCATGTATCCAATATTTGTCTTAACATGATAATAATGGGTTTGCACAGGGGAGTGGGATTCCACAGCCGAACAGCATGAGTGAAAGGGACAACTGCTTGTCTTTTTCCTTATACCTTTCCATAATTGTCAAAAGGAGTTAAAAAAAGGCAGAAAGAACATTTACTGATGCCAGCATTAACCTTAAGAGATACTCCTTTTTGCCTCTAGAGTAATGAGAGAAGGAAAACAACGGCAGCAACTTCTATTGAAGACAATGGTCCAAACCAGACAGGGGAGCCACAAGTGGACGTACAGAAAAGAACAGCATAGGAGCTCCTTTTTATAAGATTGAAAGCTTTGTAACAAATGATAAACCTAGTTATTCGTTAGACAGAATGCATTTCAAGTTAAACTAGCAATATATTTTGTCTGTTAATGACTCTTCCAACTAGTTCAGTTTGGTGAAGATGGCCATTCAAAGCTGGGAAGGAAACTGAAACTGAAAACAGTTCCTTCCTGCTTTTTACTCCTGGAGTAAAAGCAGATATCACACTAGGATGTTTAATGGTTCTGGGATGACACAGCATCTCTCTCACATCCCAACTTGCACACAACATCCTCTTTGTTTAGTGTATTGGTCTTAAAGTGTTCCTTTTTCAAACCTTGTTCTTGCAGCTAATATAAACTGACAAGTTTAATATATGGCCATATTAAAATATGTTGAGAAAACTACCAGCTTGTAGGAATAGCACAAATTAAAGATGAATAATAAACATAATTTAAACTAGTAAAAGCTCAGTTTATACTGTGAGATGTTCCAGCTACCTGAACTTTAGTGAAATACTGAGAATTCAAACTGAACCCTTTGATAAAAGAACGGTAGAGACCATATCATATAATTTGTTTATAAGAAAGGCTTTACAATAGCCCAGAATCTTTCTTCTCCCTACAACCACACATAGATGCCACTGCACAACCTAGAATTTAGAAAATGGTGATAGGCTCTATGGCAAGAAAAGTAATAAAGATTTTACATTTTACAAAGTTCAACTCCTGTTTCATCAGACATTATGTTAAGAACAGTTAAGATTATGTCTTTTACTAAAACTGTCTTTCTTCTTCTATAGCTTTTTATGTAGACTCCTTCTATCACAGCCAACTCAGTCACCAAGATTAGTACATTGCCATTCATGCCTTGTTTTTCATCTGAATAATTTATGAAGATTGTGAAATAACATGAAATTGTGAAATACCAAAGGAACGAGGAACAAAACCTCACTTTTGTCAACTGTACGTTGCACAATATATTGTTCAATGATGTCGCTATGCATGGGGAAATTCTCACATGGTGAAACCTCAGTCAAGAAACAGCAGTAACTAAAAGACCAGTCACTTACAAATGAGTTGGTTCCAGCTACCTGGGTTACACAAAGCAAAAAAGACTACATTTTCATTTCAGTTTAATAAAATAAGGCTTTACAAGCTGCTAGGTGTTACTAGTTCTAGTAACAGTTTTAAATATAGGGAACAATCACTGAAACATTACTTTGCAAGGAAAAGTAAAGGTATTTGCATTAAGCTCCCACTAACGCAAAAGAGGGAGAATACTATTTCTTTGTAATGGAGTTAAAACTCCATAGAACTAAAGAAAAAAGGAAAAAAAAGTGCTTCAGCAAGTAAAAATTCATTACTGAATTAACTCTGGCTTGATAAAACAGTAGCTGCATGAATCCCTCTCACTACACTGGCCACGTGCTGCAACCCGGATTTACAACATAAATCGAGAGTAAATTGTGTTGTGGTGAATAAGCTGGACATGGTGTCCAAGAAGCAGCTCTGAATCTTTGCATACACTTGATAAAAATCTTTGCAAGGCGCTGAGCAATCTGACCTACATGTGAATTTAGGCTGGCTTTAAGCAGAGGAATGGACCAAACAACCTCCAAAGGTTATCCTTTCCAACCCAGATTATGCTAGGATTATAAGGGTCCTTCACATTTTATTACATTACTTGAGATATTTGCTGATCAAACATTCACCAAAATCCCCCAGCTGAAGTGCTAAAGGGCAAGGGAGGATAATGGGGTCCAGGCTCCAGCTCCCATCACCTCAGGCCCTTGCGGGGGCCATCATGTTTAAGGCTATGCAAGAGAACCTGTGCCAGGAAAAGCCTGACAGATTCCTGTAGTAACTTATAGCTCTGGGCCCATGCTCCCAAAGGGAGTACAGATAAGATATAAAGATACTTTGGTTCAGCTTTACACAGGGAAAAGGAGAAGTGATTTTGCTGGCTGAAGGGAAGCACCAGGGAAACGCTTCATGGACAGCAGCTGTCTTGATAGGGAATGACCCTTATGAAACAGTCTGGACGGTCTGAGGTACCCCCACTGCGCCTGTACACTAAGAGTGGGAAGGGCAGGGGCTGCCAGCTGGCTCTCCTGAAACACACTACTTGAACCCTGAAGCATGACTGATGGAGAGAGGAAATGAAAAGCAAAAGAACACACACATCTGCCCCCAGCAGTGCTTTGACTGCCAAGAGCAACCCTTGAGCCATGGGTTATCAAGCTGACAGCAGATCCCCAAACCTCATCTGCTGTAACGCTCACAAGAGAAAGGAATTCATATCAAGAATTCTCATTCTTCACGCCTTGACCTTATACACTGTACTACCCAGAACCCATATTGTCAGCCTTCCTCCTCATCCGTAGGAGTTCTCCAGACTTCTTCCCTTTGCTCTCAGAAGTAGCAGTCAATTGCTGCTAAACCCTCTAACCCAGTGCCAGCATACCCCCACCAGCTCCTCACTCTCTACTTTCTTGAATCATTACTCAAATGGGTAACGCAGAAGCAGAGCATCCAGGTGTCCAGGTATAGTGGTTTTTCCCCTCCAGGAGTTTTGAATCAGGACACTCAAGGACAGCCAAAAACTTTTGGGAAGGAATACAAGAAAAGTTCCAAAGGAAGTCAGAACAATACTGTTCTGGTTCAGAGAAAACTAAGGAAATACATTCCTAGCTTGCTCTTTTTTAAGGAATGAAAGAATACCTATGTTCCTTTTCAGTCACTTTCTATTTTCAGAACCGCATTACGCGTATTCTTTATTCTGATACATATCAGTAGGTAAACTGTAAGTCATTTAGAGAGATCTTAATTCAGTTAACTACAAAGCTTCCGGGTTTTATTAGAAAAACAGTCTACTAGCATGACAATCAGTTTCGATTCCTCTCCAGCTCGCTGAAATACTGCCAAGAGCATACTAACATAAGCCCTCAAGCACAAACATGAAGCATGGTGCCATTTAAATACCAAGCCAGGCCATTTCCAAGAAAGTTGATGATTAAAAAAAAAAAAAACAAAACAGAAGCTGAACAGCTGTAAGGCATGCATTAGTTCACGCTAGCTAGCTTTGTGGCACTTCCTTTCATCATTATATTAGACTATTCAGCCACTGGATTTTAGCCTCGGCTACCGCAGACACAGTATACTTTAAGACAATTTAGTTAATCTAATTAAACAGGTTATTTTCTGCTAAAGTTAACAAAACAGCCTTCAGAGAAGGAATTAAATGAGATACTCATTGGCATTAAATTATTTTCTTCTGATGCAACAGGGCACCCTCTTTCCTCTGACATTGCCATCTCTCCTGCAACCTGCGAGTGCCAACACCCAAGGGCCAAAAAAACAGGTCATGGTCTAGGTCCCCAGCCTCAGGGACATGAGGGCACATGCCTAACGCTGTTCTTTCACTTCTGGATGACACGGCCACCATTGCCCCAGCCATGCCTGCTGCTGCCAGCTCTCTTGAGCACAGCCCCGGCAACAAGATAATTTCTTAAACCATTTCTTCAGAAGCCAGTTACTTCGCTGAAGACAGATTTTCTAACTGGACCACCGAGAAAGACCACCGAGAAGAAATCGCACACGGTAAAGACACTTACATCCACAGAAAGAATACCCGTTCCCAAAGCCGAGGAGCCGCTCCGGCACCGAACCGCGCTTCCAGCCGTGCTGGCCCCGCTACGGCCGAGCCCCACTCCGCTCCACCGGTCCCCGTCCCGTCAGAGCGTCTCCGGAACCCCAGCGCCACTGGGCGGGAGCTGCCCAGGGCCGCCCTGAGGGAGGCCGCACTGGGGGGGCCGGGCCACCAACACCCGTCCGGGAAGCGCAGGGTGGGAGCACTGGGCGGTCTTTTGTCTCCAGTGGAGGAATCGTGCTTATAAACCGCGGGAAAGGGGGCTGGGATGTCCCTCGGACCGGGGCTCTGCCGCGCTGGACGCTGTGTACGTGAACGCCGCTTTCTCGGTTAACCGCTGTTTTGCTACGGGAGTGGAATGGAAGGTCAAATATTTGTTTAAAACTGAGCGATGCACTAGTTCTAGGAGGTAGCAATGTCTCTTGCAGTATAACTGCTACAAATGAAATAGCGTTGGTGTTCTTCCATTAAGGAGGCAGTTCACACTTTACCATGTAACTGCTGTCTTTGAGATGTATGTCAAATTATTATTCACAGTAGAATATAACCTAAAAAATAATTTGAAAGTATGTATCTTAGGTTTCCTGTTATTTTTACACTCATCTTTGCCTTCAGATAAAGCTTCCCCTGTCAGCTAAATGTTCAGCAAAGATAGCTAGTTTCTGTGAAATCACAGAATCATAGAATAGTTAGGGTTGGAAAGGACCTTAAGTTCATCAAGTTCCAACCCCCTCTGCCATGGGCAGGGACACCTCACACTAAACCATGTCACCCAAGGCTTTGTCCAACCTGGCCTTGAACGCCATCAGGGATGGAGCATTCACAACTTCCTTGGGCAACCTATTCCAGTGCCTCACCACCCTTACAGTAAAGAACTTCCTCCTTATAGCCAATCTAAACTTCCCCTGTTTTTTAACCCATTACCCCTTGTCCTAGCACTACAGTCCCTAATGAAGAGTCCCTCCCCAGCATCCCTGTAGCCCCCCTTCAGATACTGGAAGGCTGCTATGAGGTCTCCACGCAGCCTTTTCCAGGCTGAACAGCCCCAGCTTTCTCACCCTGTCTTCATAGGGGAGGTGCTCCAGTCCCCTGATCATCCTGGTGGCCCTCCTCTGGACTTGTTCCAACAGTTCCATGTCCTTTTATGTTGAGGACACCAGAACTGCACACAATACCAAGTGAGGTCTCACGAGAGTAGTGTAGAGGGGCAGGATCACCTCCTTTGACCTGCCAATTGAAGAAAAAAAAAAAAACAACCCACCAAAACCAAACACTAAAATCCTTAGTGTTTACCCTGATGGGCTATTTCTGAAAGATTGAAAATACAGGTGAAGAAATTGTTACCTTACCTTTGGTTCATTCTAATATCTGGCACTGCATTAGTACTTAACTATGGTACTAGAGTATGGACAGTGCAGTGCATTCATACTGCTTGAAGAAACACAAGTCTGCAAAGGTTTCTAAAAGTTGTGTAAAACTTCTGAAGATTTTATTTATTTATTTGAAAGACATTTTACACTAGATAGGTACCCCAAAAATGAGACTTACAGAAAGGAACAGTTTCATGATGCAGAATCCAGGCATATGTGATGGTTACAGGCTGGAGTAAGGAATGAGGGGCACCATTCATTTGTTTACTCCTTCGATAACAAATTTAATTGTACACAGTGAAGCCCAAGAAAGACAGAAGCATTTTAATTTCAAACTGAACTGTATACAAGTACATTCTGTGCATGGTCCCAGTTTTATTGTACTTTCCTGTTTTCATATAGACACTGCAGAGACACTCGCCATCCTTAATCTATTAGCAACCCCATTTAGGATAAAGAATGAGAGGTCCATAAAGAGAGTATCTGTAGAACTGCTAAGGTCTTTCATGTAAAAGCAACTGAAATGTTTGGCCCAGATTATCACTCTAAAGCAAAGGCTCATCAGGTTTTCTGTTAAATAAAGCATACCCTAAATATATTAAGAAAAAAAACCCCAAACCTATTATATCTCAAAGTGCCACATTTGTTGGTGGATTTGCTGTTGAATCATGCAAGATTAAGACAGGGGAGCATTAAATCCCTCACTTTCAGCTCAACCTTTTAAGAAGGCAGCTCTTTTATTACAAAATGTGTTGTATATTTGTCCTGGGTTCAGCTGTAACAGTTATTTTGATTCTCCTCCCCATCCTGCCCAGAGCAGGGGAGTGAGAGAGTGTCTGCTTGGTCCTGAGTTACCAGCTGGGCTTAAACCACACCAATATTCCATGTATTTTCAGGTTAAAGATGATGAAAACATGCAGTTAACAGCAGTGTTACGTAGATAAGCCATTGCGTGAGCTGGCACAGATAGGATGCAGGAACAGCTACAAAACCATGGAGGAAATGCAAACAATAAATTTCATTACCTGAACAGGCAGGCTGTCCCCAAAGCAGAACACAGGCAGAGGCACACAAGCGAGGACACATGCACCACAGAGCTTGGTCCATGCTAAAGGATCACTGAGCCTGCTGTGTTGGCCTGTGTATCAGGGATCCACACAGTGGTTTAACACTGTGCTTTAATTTTTCCCACAGCTGGGCAGGAATCTCAAGTGTGTTCAGTAGGGTGCGTCCCAATGTTGGCCTATGTTATCCAAACACGGACGACTAAACAGCGATCAGTATGTATGTTTTTCTACATCCCAGCTGCAAATCACTTGAGCATGTTTACAATCCTCTTTACCGATCTTCTGTTATTTTTGCACAGCCATATATATTAAACCATAATGCCTGATTTTACAAGGGTCATTTTAGATTTACACAATGCTTGTTAATGATAATCATAAAACATGCCAGAAAAACAGGTGAGATATATTTTAGAAGATTGGCTTGTGGAGACATTTCTTTAAATGTCACTGTTAAGATTCACATGGATGTCCTATTGTCTACAAACACGTGGTCTGTATTTTCACTGTAATTCATTTTCAGTTACATATTAATGAATCTTTAATATTGAGATTGTATTAAAAAATTACAGTCTAGGACTTTTTCTAACACATCACAGTGAATAACAAAGTATTTTCTTAGGTTTTAAATCTAATACTGAAATCTCCTGTTAGTCTCTTCAATGGTTTTGTCTCCCACATCATTCAATAAACATGATAAATTGAGCTTAAAAAAAAAGCATTAGGGTCTTTCAAACTTCTGTTCATACTGTTGAAAGCCCTGTCTTTCATTCTTCAGAAGCCTTTGGATATCATTACATGTACAGTTGTACAGGTGCAGATAAAACCTAATGAGATGCAGTATGCAAGTCTTCTTTTCAGGACAGAATAATAAAACAAAGCAAAGAATGGTTCTGTTCTGTCAGAGGGTCTAAATAATGGATCTGTGGTAGCAAAATGCACTTTTGATATTTGCATCTCTAGGCTGCTGCTATCCTTTTCTTTCATTATCCATTCCTACTCCACAAGGCCTGGGAGTACTTCCAGACAAGTACTAGTTACCTATGAAGACTATCCTGTTTGAGAGATGAGTAGAAACAAATATGTATGATGTTTTCAAAAGAACGGAAAAAGCTTATCTAAAAATCTAATGATCGCAGTGTCAAGTAGGCTATAATAAGTAGCATCATTCTGGAACACAAGGGATTTCGGATGACATCAAATAAAGCTCCTTGCCCAGAGAGCACAACAGTTAGATCCCACAGCTTTGAATACCTTTGCAGCAAGGTTTTCACTGCAGTTCAGCTTGGATCACATTATATACCTTGAAGCAGCAGATGAATTTGATGCTGAATTTGAGGTTATAGAGCCTAAATTAGAGACTTACAGTAAGAAAGCCAGCATCAGTCCTGACAGCTTCTCCAGGAATACCAGCGACACAGGGAACTCCTGGTGGGTAACCCGGAAAGACAAAATTGCTTTGTCCTTGGGAAAGAACAGAACTTAAACATTAACCTCACACCACTCCAAGGTAGGATGCTGGAAAACAGTATGAAATCCTGTCCCAACTGTCATCTCTTACAGCTACCAAATTAATAGTCCAGTTTTCATGGCCTTCAGTCTGACCAGAAATGCACTCAGCTACACCAAGGACTGAAACCTTGACAAATTGCTCCTAGAGTATGGGGCTTTGAACTTCCATAGAAATACCTGAGAGCCTCAGCATGAACAAACAGTGAAAGTGCCGAGGGCTTCATGAGCTACACAAATTAGTACTTTATCACATGAAATCATTCAAATGATTCAAAATGATGCTTTGGTGTGCCCCTGCTATCATCAGGGAGCTGACCCTTGGTGCCCATCCTAGCTTTTGGAAAACTTGGATACATCTGGAAAAGTACCAGCTTTTCTGGATTGCCTTAAAGGCAGCCTTATAATAAAACTCGACAGAAAAGAGTAGTAGGGATGCTGCCTGCAGCCTCCCACCACTGGCAGGCAGCCAGCCCTTGCTCTCCCCACCCTACCTCCCTGAGTTGGAGCCACACACTTACATGGGTGCCAGGGCAGGAGCAGCACTTGGCTGGGCTTCAGCTCATTCCCATAACAAAGTCAAGCCCTCAGAAGAATGATTATGATGTTGTTGATGTTGAAGTCCCTACTGTTTACAGATTCACATGTTTAATATATGCTACAAACAAACAACAGAAAAGCAACACACAAAAAACCCAAACAAGGGAAAAAAAAAAAAACCAAACCACAAACCCCAACAAAACCAAACAAACCAAACCCAACCTGCTATCAAAATGTATTCCTCTGTTTCAATAGGAAAGAAGAAAAAAACAAACACAACAACAAACAACCCCAAACTAACTCTTTCTCTTTTCAGGCCTTTTTGTCCTCTCTCGGACTGGGAGGGCACAAAAGATATTTTGTTTCTGAGTGTAAAATCCAAAAAATTTCTAAATATTTCATAGCTTTTCTCTTCATGATTTTGACTTTTTCCATCTCCAAACTTAAAATATAATGGCAATTCAGTGCCTTTTTTTTTTTTTTTCCACTTTCTTAGCCCAGAATGCATGGTCCCCTGGAGAGGAAAATAAATTCTATTTGGAAAAACTTTACCTTGCATATAAGGCACTTCCTCAGCAAGAAAGTATATTCATGTGGACTCCATATTTACAGGAACATGAACAAACAAATACCGAATTGTTTGGGAAAGAAAGCTCTTGGAGCTACTTGTCTCGTGTCCTGATTAATAGCATTGGTGAAGTGACCTTTTTCATCCATTTGCATACATTCACATAGTCCATACTGAAACTGCCAGTGTCCCCGTATGTCTCTGCAAAATAAGCTGCACTTAATCTAAACCAGACAAATCTGATCACAGTAATTTGTGCATGCATGAATTCCAAGACTGGAAATTAAATTTGAGACTTTATTAAGGAAAAGAGAAATGAGCAAGTGCAGACCATTTTGAAGCTTTACATACTCTTTCTCTTCTAACTCCCAAAATAAAGTCTCCATATTCCACTTCCCATAAACAAAAATTCCTATTATTCTAGCCCTACACTGAATTTAACCTAGAGACCAGATATGTCAAGGATTCAGGAATTTTATTTTGCTAGTTTCTTCAGGTACATAAGAATCTAATCTAAAGCTGGCTAGCCTTTTTCTACATATCTGCATTGAGTCTCTTAAGAGGATTAATACCAGTCACCAAGAAATAGGTTTTAAACACTTTTTAAGAAATAGGCATAGAATAATTTGGCATGGTTTAGAAATTAGAAATACACAGTAGCTTTTGATACTACCTTTCTTTTTTAACAGGAATATAACATAGTTATATTTAGCTCAGTTCACACTTATACACAGATTTTATTGCTCAACAAATGTGACTTTTTGACATAGGAATGAATGTTATTTCTTACATGAGGGTTTCTTCATCTTCCCAAAGAGAACAGAGATAGCAGCATATCTCTTCCATTTCCTTTCAGGCATTTATCAGTAGGAAAATACCAAATCACCTGCAGTGGCAGAAAAAAAGATGCCATGATTCACACAGTACAACGTAAATTATCAGGTTTTGCCATATAAAATAATGCTACACTTATATCCAAACTAGGATCACTGGTGATATGACTGGCAGTCAGTACTTTTTTGTTAGATCAGCGGGTTGGATGCCCAGTACCTTTTTATTTTCTCCAGTGAGCAGATGTAATCAGAGCCACAGGCGCAACCCTTAAACATTAAAAAGAGAAGTTAGAATTGCTTCATTGGAAGTGAGAAAGGAATCATGCTCCTAACATTTTTTTTCTTTTAGGTTTACCTGAAAAAAAAAAAAAAAAGGGTAGATTCTTGACCTCACTTTCTAGGTATGTTGCCTACAGTCTGCATATTCAGAATATCACTTTCTACCTCTTTAGCTTCTGATCCCCCTGAGTGGCATCTTGTCTGATTCCATGGTGCCCAGCACCAGAAATGGGATCACTTCCTCCACCAGCTTCTGACACAGTCTCCAGTAAACTGATTTGCTGGACGAAGTTTTGTTGGCCAAAACAGCTTCATCTTTCTTCCTAACATGACCTAAGCAGCTTCTTTTTCTTTAAGGCTCAGGCAGCACAGTCTCTGTCATGGAACATGGGAGGAAATTCACTCATGGCTGTACAATAGAAGCAAATAGCTCAAACCACGTATAACTGAATTTAATGTCAAGAAAGGCATTGTTTGCATGCCACAGGAAATAACAGCGATTACCATCAGGTTTTCCTTCTGTGTCCATGGACGTAATCCCACAGTAGACGCAGAATCACTTCTCCAGTGTTTGTGAACTGGAAAGCAAATCCAGAACAGCAAAGAGCCCTGGCAGACGCAAAGGTAGGTTAGCTGTGATTAGCTGTTATTGTCTTAAATACAGAAAAGACAGACAAAATGGGGCTTGAGGTGCAAACTTGAGGGTGCTGCCAGGAAATAAACGCGGCAGAAGGGAAAAAAAAAAAAAAGAAAAAGAAGAAAAAAGACATCTGCCTCCCCACACTAGGCCAGGAAGGGCTCCTGAGCTGCACTGGCAGCAGCCCCAGTGAAGTGGTACACTTTCCTTCTTGCTGTTTCCAATCCCTCGCACACAGCTCTGAAAGGCTGCTGTCACTCAAACTGCATACACAGGGGAACAGAAAAGGTACTGAATGAAACCAGGACCTTCAGTTTTTGACCAAAGAGCAGCACTTGGACGTCTGCATTGTAAAATCCTTCCACCCCTCTGCATGGAAACAGGTGTAGGGGTGAGGCAGGATGGAGTAAACTGGAGTCAGTTTTATCATCTGTGAATGATGGGGCAAAAGAGAAACAATATCAGGTATCAGAAACATTTGGGTAAATATGTACCAGAGATTGCAATGTTGGCTGCTCTGGACTGTTCAGGCTTTGCTGGCAAAGACCACACAATTTACAGTCACACAAAAACACACTTTTTAAATCTGACTAAAGTGACAGTTGTCTGATATGATTCTCACAATGCTTGAATTTGTTGGGAGAGTGTCTTTTAAAAGGCTAACTCCACCCCCTATTTATTCATATTTTAGGAATCTTATCCAGAATCAATAAATTATTATTTGCTTATCTGTTTTCAAAACCACTGCTAGTATGGGTACAAGAAGCATAAATACAAAAAGGAAAATAAAGAATTACAATAGGCAAAAATCTGCATCTTAATAAAACGTGATGAGTCTAATATCAGACCACCACCAGTGTGTCAGACATGATGTACCTACAGTAAAAGGCAGTTTAAATCCAAACATTTTTAAAAGTAGATAAATTACTATCATTATTATTTCTTTGATGTAGAACTGGGGCAAATGGATTCCATCATGCTAACAGCTGACAGGCACCCGACATCTCCCGAGTCCCAGTGTAGCTCTCTTTTTGGTTCTGTAATTAGGCCTTCACTAAGATAATAAAAAATGTATTCATGAAACCAGAAGAGGCAGCTAACACATTATCTCTCTATTAAAGATTTGTAACTGTGGTAACAGGGCCGTTAGAGTATTTGATTTTATTTAACAATGTCAAGTCAGTTATCAAGCCTGCAGTATAACAAATGAGTTTTAGGTTCTCCTTTGAGAGAGAAACTGGGTGAAAATGGTTTTAGTGTTGTAACATCTTTGTTAATTTAGCATCCAGATAGCAGGATTGCATAGTTAAGAGTTCAAAACTCCATAAAGCAGCAGTCCTTATATTTTTTTACACATGCTGACCAGCAACATGTCCCCTTAGGTCGTCACTAAAAATCATGATAATAATTTCAACAGAGAATACAATTCCCACAGTGAACTGTCAGCCATCATCATGAGTCTTTCCTCAAGATATTTGAACACAAGGGGTAACAACAACTATACAACAATAGAAACAATAAAACACAGTTGATTTTGCTACTGAATGTTTTTGTGCCAAACCAATTTCTTTCTGAAACTGAGAAGGAGGCTAAATAAGATTTTACTGCTGCCTGTCATACAAGTTCTTGAATGTCAGCACTGCAGCTGAACTGGCATAAGCCGCTTTAGAGTCAGAAAGCAGGTTATAGGGAGAAAAAGAACAACTCAACATAAAGAAATAGGCCATTACAATTTACAGCATTTAGGATTAACCATGATACCAAGAGTTTAAAACGCAGTGTGTATAAATCCTGTTTTCTGCTAAAGGGATATTGATACTGCAAATAGATATTTACAGTGAACATTTTCCTAGGCATGATTTATTGTCCTAAAAAGCATACTTAATACTAGCTTAATTAATACAATACACCAGGAAAGCAAACCCAGGTCAATTCCATGCACTCCATCCTGCAGGTGTTCAGCTCTGTGTGTCAAAGCTGGCACTTGGAATTTCCAAGCTGCTTAGAATTGTCTGTATTTGGGGTTTTGGGGTTTTTTTTTTGTTCTTTCATTTAAGCAGTGCTACAGGCAGCATTAGATCAGACAGCAGCAATGAAGTGGTACTAGTCCTTAAACACTCCCTCCCTCCAATACATTTCCTCACAAGCAAGGAATGCTCATGGGTGGGATCCACTGGCCAAATTCCTCTAGAGCTGACATTGCTACAAAACTCACATAATCACAAAGCTATGAATCACATAAAGCGGTTATGTTAGGACATCTGGGGCCTTGAACTGACATCTGCCCTTTTAAAAGCCACCAAGCAGCAGCCCAATCCCACGATGCACGAGGTATCTTTGGCTCAAGGGGAGGAGTCCTTCAACTTCTTTTGCCCATTCTCTGGAACCCCCAGTCCTCAGTCCCACCTCTGGTCAAGCAAAGCAAAGAACATCTGACAGCACTCAGGCCCACATCTGCTTTAGTTTATAAGATTTTAGTCTTTCAGATGCTAGCATTGCATTTGAATTCAGCAACATGAAGAAAAAAAAAAAAAGCCTTTTAACTTTACTGTTCCTGATGAGGCACCCTAGGCTTTATTAGGGAGCTGCTGTAAAAGAGGAAGCTGTAAATGAGGTTGGTTGACTGTGCTGTGATGTACACTGGCACTTCTTTTACCAACCTGAAGATGAATAGTGCAATACCTAAACACATAACCAGGCTGAGGAAAGGACACTGTTAAAACCAATAAAGTCCAAGGTAATGAATTTCATAACAGACTTGTCTGATAAAAACGTACTGGAGACATTGAGGCTTTCATCAATTAGAATCATAGAATCATAGAATAGTTAGGGTTGGAAAGGACCTTAAGTTCATCAAGTTCCAATCCCCCTGCCATGGGCAGGGACACCTCGCTCTAAACCATATCACCCAAGACCTCGTCCAGCCTGGCCTTGAACACTGCCAGGGATGGAGCATTCACAACCTCCTTGGGCAACCTATTTCAGTGCCTCACCACCCTAACAGGAAAGAATTTCCTCCTTATATCCAATCTAAACTTCCCCTGTTTAAGTTTTAACCCATTACCACTTGTCCTACCATTACAGTCCCTAATGAAGAGTCCATCCCCAGCATCCCTATAGGCCCCCTTCAGATACTGGAAGGCTGCTATAAGGTCTCCATGCAGTCTTCTCTTCTGCAGGCTGAACAGCCACAACTTTCTCAGCTGATCGTCATATGGGAGGTGCTCCAGTCCCCTGATCATCCTCATGGCCCTCCTCTGGACTTGTTCCAACAGATCCATGTCCTTTTTATGTTGAGGACACCAGAACTGCACACAATACTCCAAGTGAGGTCTCATGAGGGCAGAATAAAGGGGCAGGATCACCTCCTTCGACCTGCTGGTCATGCTCCTTTTGATGCAGCCCAGGATACAGCTGGCTTTCTGGGCTGCAAGCGCACACTGAAGCTGGCTCATGTTCATTTTCTCATCGACCATCACCCCCAAGTCCTTCTTTACAGGGCTGCTCTGAATCTCTTCTCTGCCCAGCCTGTAGCTGTGCCTGGGATTGCTCCGACCCAGGTGTAGGACCTTGCACTTGGCATGGTTAAACTTCATGAGGTTGGCATCAGTCCCTCTGATGGCATTCCTTCCCTCCAGCGTATCTGCAAGAGTTTATGAAGTGAATTTACAGGACAATTAAGAACAAGAATAGAGGAAAGCCAGCACCAGGCACTGTTTCTCACACAGAGAACTGAGCAATTTAGTGAGGTTTGGAAGCTGTGGAGGAGAAAATATAGGAAAAGGAAAACAGAAAAGATTTACATCAGACATAAACCTTATTCACGATTAAGACCTAGCCACTAATGTCAGCTACAGTAAACTCCTTATAGTGATTACCTGGGATGTGGAGGAATTAAACATGAAGAAATTGCTCATCAAAGAAAGCAGTGACATCATGCTCAGGCCAGGATTGTTCCTTAGAAATCCTGAGCACAGCTTTCAGGAGATTCACATTTACTCCTATTATTTCTTAAATCAAGTTTGTCAGATTTGCTACTAGCAGCCCAGGAGATATTTCTCCCTGCTTGCTGTATCATGTGGTATTATAAATTGTATTTAACATCCAGCCCTTGATTCAGTTGTTTAATGTATTGAGCTGCTGGTTCCTACTGATCAAGGAGGTGCTCTCTCCTTTCCTCTTAACAACATCTCACTGCTGGCAACGCAAAAGCAGGATATATCCACCCTGCATGCACAAGGTCTTGTTGGGAGCTCATGGCTAAATACTGCATTTTCTCTTCCAGCTGCAGTACGTTTGCAATGTGCTACTGGAGGACACCGCACTGGCAGAGATGCACACCAGGAGCCAGCCCACGGTGCTCCTGCATTGCTGCAGGAGGAGGTTTAGTACCCCATGGCCCCCGATCCTGAAAAACAGCCACTCTCCTCCTGGTAACAGGAGGTCCAGTCCCCTGGACCTGCAGCTTCTGCAAGTTGGATGAAATAAATTGGCCTACAACTCTATGCAGGTGGGTTCTTCAGGCTTCTGGAACAAATATGCTCCTTAAGCAGGTCTTCAAAATTGAGTTTAAAGCCTTTTTCACATTGGTATTTGGAATTTTCTATATGACTCTTTTTCAACGATCTTTCCCAGAATTTCAAAGCATGTGATTTCTACTTTTGTGGATCTGCATCAGAATTAATCATTATTTTCTATAGCTTTAGAAGTAAAACAAATGTTTTACACCATTTACTAGTTATTTTCTCTGAGTTAGCAATATAAAATACTTCCTGGTAGAGCTGCATACAATTACTCTGGACTCACCTGACAGAAGAACCCTTAATGACCTGATCTGAAGGCTAACCTTTCTTGCACTGGGTTTTGAATGAAGCCCTGTGGTTTTAATGCTTCACTGTAGTGCTGAAACTCTAAATCCTTCTACTTTAACCAAGACTGCAGTTAAGATGATATTGCTTCATAACAACAAACTGAACAAAGCTATTTACAGAATTTAATTTCCAGGACAGTGTGGGGGAAGAGAGGAGTCTGATCTCTGTACAAGTTACGTTTTCCTTTTTTTACTTCTCCTCCTATGATGCATCTTCCTTATCTCCTTCAGTACACCAAGAAAGCTAACACGCTTTTGTACTAATAAATATATATCATGCCAAGCACATCAATGCTACATGATGCATTTGCTTCTCTGCAGATTTTCTTAAAATATTTTCTCCTTCTTAATCACCTTCTATCATCAGTATTTCTGAAGTACAAGATAAAAGTGTTATAGCTTAAACAGATCAGCAGTGTGTTAGATAACCATGACTTCATCAAGCAGATGCTTGCTCTGTAATGAAGATCCATTATCCTTTTTCCACTGAGCACATATTTGTAAAGACCATATGAGACTTCACAGTTAGTTGAAGGCATTTACTTACTTTTGATAGAAGCATTTCATTCTCCTTGTCCTCTTCTGCCCCCTGGTTGTTTTGTTCCCATGGCACCCTTCGTCGTCCCTTCAGCTCAAATTACCCAGTGGGTTACAGGGATTCACGTGGGTCAGACTCTTCCCAAACTCCACAATCATTCAATCTTTTCCCAATACCAGTGCCAACAGCCTTACCCAGGGTGGTGATAGTTCAACTAAAACACCATCTTTGTTCTCTGAAATGTGTCAAAACCAGTACTGCCAAGAGAGGACTGAGCAAAAGACCAAAAATAATTAGATAAATCATTCCAAGAGATTGCTTATACAATCAGGTTAGTCCAAAGCTGGGTCACACACTTCCCCCCCCATCCCCAGCATATAACTACACCTGTCTACAATAACAGTGTCCGTGCTGGTGTGCACATAGAGGTCACATGTGTATACCCATAGGAGGAGATAACTTTTTCTGTTGAAAAAAAACAAACCACCAAAAATCAGGACAAAATGCCTAATCCCACTGGTTCCAGCTGCTGCAGCTAAAAGCAAACAGTTTCAGCTTACAGAAGTTTTTATGGATTACATGTTTTCTTTCGATGTCACACTTGCTGGCATATTTGTTGTCAGCATATCAGTCAGTGTTTTTCTTCTCTTACTGATCAAAACCTTTCCTAAAGACACAACTGGTACATCTCTTGGCCTTAGCTCACAGTTCACATTATTTCCTCATGCTTGCAATTACTCATCAAAGCAAGAAGCAAATGCATCCATTCAAGCTTTCCTCAGTGGTCATGTACCACTCCATGTTGTGTGTGTTTTTAACAACGGGAGTACTGGTCTGGTATCACAATGATGAGCATCCAGGAGAATGAAGGACATTGATAATGACACATCTTGCAGATCTTTAAAAGGAAAAAGACTCTTTAATCTTCTGTTGGGCACCACTGGAAAATGAAACAAACTGCGAGATTGTATTGACTTTGCTGGTCCAACAGCCACAGCACGGTATCAAGAAGGATGAAATACATCGTAAGCTTTTTGGGGTTTCACTTTTCCGTGAGCTTGCAAGAGATTACACTATTTTATATCAGATCCTTGATAGTCTGCAGC
The DNA here is from genome assembly GCF_033783945.1 of Neopsephotus bourkii. Classification (NCBI taxonomy): domain Eukaryota; kingdom Metazoa; phylum Chordata; class Aves; order Psittaciformes; family Psittacidae; genus Neopsephotus; species Neopsephotus bourkii. The sequence goes on from NW_026902050.1 coordinate 622,013, forward strand.
AATAAAGGCAGAGATAAAACTGTTTCTGTGACAGAATTAATTTATTCACTTACTTGTTAGCTTAAGTAGTAGCATGTTTGTCCTGGCTTCCACTAAACTTGTTTGTTTCAGAGCATTGGAGTGATTCTGCTCTGATATGGTAGGCTGTGTTTCTGAAAACAAATGAAAACTTTTCCGAACTCTAGGGAGTTTAAAATGCACGTCTAGATGATTTAAATACTGATACTTAAGGAAATTCCTTGAGTGGCAAACTGTAAGGACTTGTCTAAGCCTAGTCTTATTTTCAAGGGAAACTTGCAGTTCCAGGTGCTACGTTGTTTCCTTGGTGCTGGGAAATGCTGAAGGCTAGAGAAAGCATCACTTGTGGCACCTACTTAGCTCCCAGGTGTTCTGAGCCTTAATCTACAACTATTTGTAAGTAGAGATAGGATAGAAGCTAAAATAAATAAATATATTTTTAAAAAATCTTTTTTATTCCTATTCTATACACTCAACAAACTATCCTAAATAATAGCCATCATGGCAAAGGATTTTGCTTTTTTAAATAAAATGGTATTATAACACTTTGGGCTCTTCATGAAACCCAGAAAGAATTAAAACCAAACCAAAGCAAACAAAACAAACAAACAAGCAAACAAAAAAAAACCACCCCGCCCCAAAAAAAAACAATCTCAAAGCTTTAATTTGACATGTAGAAAAATGTGAAGCATATAAGGTACTTCTAGTAGTGATCCTTATTTTGATCTTAGGCTGACTTTCTTATTTCAGTCCTTATTAGTGTATACAAGGGCATTATCATGACAGTTGCCCAAAATTATTCCTGATGGCAAAATATAATTCTTCAAGGGTCTAGAAAAAACATGTGGACTGAAAACTAAAACAGTCATTACCGTTGTCCAAAAATTCCACAAGCATCTGCAAGCAATCCATAAATGACTACAAAAAGACTTACAAAGCAAGACTGGACCTTAACACATGCACTGTGCATTTTCTTTCTCTGAATGTGCTTACCAGGGTGCTGGTAATAGGGAAGTCCATGGTCATTTCTAGATAGACACAGGTATTTCTCGATAGAGCTATGCCTGCAGTAGGAGTTTATGGGGGTTTTTGTGGTTTTGTTGTTGTTCTTGTGTTAGGGTTTTTTTGAATGCAAAATATCAGTAATGTAAATACTTACCTGATAAGGTTGGCACACAGCAAAAGGAAGTTCCTCAAATTAATATCTTATGTGGAAAGATACCTCAAACTAGTGAGTCCTGTTGAAATGACTTGCAGGAAGATTTTTCCTTCAATAGTGACCCAGCTGCCAGAATAAAAACATTATTAGACACGTTGTGACTGGATAGGAAATATGTGGTGTGTGCTTCCCTATTTTGAAGTTTCACATAGCTGAAGTGCCACTTGCCCTTTAGGCGATGGAGGAGAGGGTGTCCCAGCCCTGGGGTGCTGCAAGGCTCTCCTGGTGCTACCTCTTGGCTCTTCACACTCGATCCTATCCTGTTTTTTGCATAGTACAATTTTATTTCATTGCATGCTAAATCTATTTTGTCAGACTTTACCAGGAAGTATCCTTACCTTATGGGGAAAAACAAGCAGCAGAATTGAGGTCACTCAAGTAAGAGGGGACTTTACTCCCTATTAAGATTTTATGTGAGAGCTCAGGAGTTCTTGTCAGCATTTCTTATTGCATAGTTATGCAAGGATTAAACCTGTGAGGTGCTGGCTTCTTTAGAAACAAAAGCAGACAAAGTGCTCACTTAGCTTTAAGCATTTGAGCAGGCTCCATGCTTATCTGCTTTCCAATATCCAGATTTTAGGACTTATTCTGTGCAGAGCCCACATAATAAGAAATACACAGAACTGAACTTGCAGCCTGCGAAAGCACTGAACTTGGGTCTATACAAGATAGCCTCATTTATTCCTTGTGAATGAGGATATTAAGTGGAGAGGATAGATTTAATCCATTCAATACAGTAAATTTATTTCAAAATCAAGATGGGCAAACCAGCTGTGCAAGTAACAGTGCTACACAACTTTGAAGCCAACCCCAGGACTCCACACTGGAAATAGAGCCTCCCAACATGTACCGCACTGTATGCCTGTTCAATATTCGCTGAGACCTGAGGTTCATTGTATTGAATAGTCCTATGTACTTTAGCACAGAGAGTTTAATATGAAATCTGTAGCTTTCAAGTAGGTTTGATGGGTATCGAGGCAGATGAGGTCAGGACTGTGATTCCTACAGCAATACTGTAATAACCATGTTTATACTCCTTTGCCATAAGAAAATGAAGGTGAGAATAGTGGTGAGAAGTCTCTGCATTGTTATTTACAAGGGAGACTGGAGAATAAGACCTAATTGTGAATTGAGATGAATTTTCAATGGCAATCTAGGAGATATCACAACAATATAAGGTTACCTGCAGGTCTCCTTTTCACAGTTGCAGGAATTCACTGTCATTTGGGAAAAAGGAATGAATGAACCTTGAGGGCACAGTTGCTGGGCACCCATCTCTCTGTCCTTCTGACTTCGTTTTCTAAAAGGTTACTGTGCTTTTGTAAACATAATACTAAGAAATTTGGAAAGAAAGCAGAAAGTTGTACCTGTCTCACTCGAAAAAGTAGGAATTAGTCTCTTAAAAATTGTTTTAACTTCATTTTACATGGAGGAGTAAAGTAGAGAAGTGCTGCCAAATCATGAAAAAAAACTGTTGTCTTATGGCAGATGCTAAAGAGTCCTATTTGATTTGGCTTTTAGGAAGCTATTTGATCCCTCTTAGGAATGCACGTAGAATTCTGGGGCAGGTTTGGGCGGAAGAGGGGAGAAGGAGAGATAATTCTCATTTCACAGGTTATGGGATAATTTAATTTTCCCTAAGGAACTGGAGTCTTTTTTTGCTCCTTAAGGGAGCCATATTTAGGGAAAAAAAAAAAAGCATATTAAAAAAACTGAAGTTATCTTTGAATTAAACTAGCATGTATTGTTCTAAGATAAAACATACCCTTCTAATTGAAAAGAAATCAATAAAAGTAAGAAGAGAGTCAGGAGGAAGAAATTATATTTATTTTTTTTCCCAAACAAGAACCACTTAACTCCATTAGAAAATGTGTATTTTGGATCATTCTAGGTTTGTTTAATTAAAATCGAGTAACCCAATTGAAACAAATTGTTTTCCATATACATAAAGTGTAGAAAGCAGTACTTTTGCATCCACCACATTATCAGATTAAAAAAAAAACCAAACCCAAAACAAAAAAAACCAACCAAACAAAAAAAAACCCAACAAACCAAAATAACCTCAGACTTACAGAGATTGTGTTGCCACTCTCTTACAAAAAGCGGCTGATCTCCCCACGGACAAACTAGCTCCTTCCCACGTACTTGTGTCACCTACATTTGTGGCACACTAGAGGGGGTTTCCATGCCTCTACTCCAGGACAGCGCATAGTGATGGGCCATGATGACATGACAAGAGGCATATTTATTTTGACTTCCACATTCCTAGGGACCCCACCACAAAGCAGTCTTCTTTGGACACAGCCCTGTTTCTGCAGAAGGTGGGGAACATCCTGGGACTTCTCCTATGTCCACCCGTGGAAGCTGGAGAGATGTTCCAGGTACAAAAATTAGGTTTTGGGCTGACCAGAAAACCTCACTTTGTGGTAGAGTGGATTCTGCCCATGCACCTGCCAGAGCTCATACAATACCAGTCACCATAATACAGCTGTAAATTGCAGGCAGTAAAGATAACCCAGCATCATGTAACAAAGACTGAATATAAACAAAAATAAAATCCTCCAGATAATGGTAGAAATCAATTAGAGGTTAAAGGTGTGTTGATTTTTAATCAGCAGCCTGGGTACAACTAGTGATATGTGGAAAGCTAACCACTGTAATAATGAACTGTTGCTGCCATCTACTGAACACAAGAATTATATATTACACAGATTTGGCTAGTGATCAATTATGAATCTGTTCTCTCGGATGGATTAAGTAAAATTTCTCTTTCATTGGAGCAATCATGTTTCTCTGTAGAAGATGTTCAAGGCATGAATCTGCTTTAAAGAATATCTGTTCCCTTTTGGGAAATACGGAATTCTCCTTTGGAGAGCCACTCCTAGCCCATGGGGGAATCAAGAGAGCTGGGATTTGTAAAGAGCATATGTAGCTCTCATAATGTGAAAGCTATTAATAAGAAAGGCTGACTAGTTACAGGCGCTGGTGTTTAAAACCTTAGTACTTGTTAGCTTTTCTTTAGTAATATCCCAGAGAACTCCATCATCTTTGCCAAGGATGAATACCTGCCCTCATATGGCAGCTGTGATTAGATGAAGGAGCTTCCAGTTGAAAAAGCACTGGCACTGTTACGGAATTTCTACCAAGATGTTGAAGGGTAGGACCAAGGTCAAACAGGCTGCTGAGGAAGTTCTAATCATCAAGAGCTATCCCAACCCCACTTCTTTGTTTTATCCGGGGACTGAACCTGTTCCTGTATGTCCCAGAAGCTGCCTCTCATTCAGCAGAGGCATTCAAGTATATTCATACAGGTATGCAAGCATTACACTTCTTTTAAAAAAAAAGGGGGGGTTGTACTAACACAAAACCCAGCAATGATGTCACTAAGTGCAAGAAATAATGCTATCATCTGGTCACAATACATAAAATCTATATGCATTGCTTACCTACAAGGTATATATGTGGACAGTCAGCCAAATTTCAGCCCCACAGGTAAATAAGACCCTATTTTGTATTGACTTCAGTGGCAGTTGCACACATCTGCTTCAAATAGATCTTTAGCTTGTTAAGGGTCATAAGAAGTCTGGAAATAGCAGAGGAAGTGGCAGATAGCAAGAGAGCCTGCTGATCTCACCAGGCACTACATTTAGCTGTGCATTCAGATACGTACAACTCGATAACAGTGCAAGAACATGTTTTTGCATGAGACTAAAGAACGTTGGCTACAAAAATAGTAACTTCTGCCTAAGATAGAAAAGGGATTCAAAGAGAAAGATTAATATTAAAATCTGTCTCTTTTTCTCAATTTGCTTTAGTGTAAGTCAGGAGCAAAAGGACTGAATTGTACAGAATTACACCAATGTAAAACTAGTGAGCATAGCAAATTGGCATCAGTCATCTATATTCTTCTGCAAAACTATAAATTTCCACACGAGGGAGCCTATGTCCACAAAGCTCACAAGTTGCTTCCTCCTGGGAAAGGTGGTGGCAATGGTTCCCTGTGAGTTCATAACTTCTGCAGATTGCAGCCTGATTGCACTGCTGAGAATCACAGCAAGAGTCAGTAATAAAATGGTTAAAAGATAATGATGATTGTCAGAGCTTGTTAACCACAATTATTTTGAAGACATATGTAAATCTGTATAAATACCTAAGTGTGGTATATAATCTAAAACATACTGTTTAAATCTATAAGCAATCCTGAGTTAATTTCACTAAGGGAACATTAGTTGCAACTTCCTGACTTCACTGTGTTTGAATTCATATCCATGAACATTAATTTAAAATTAGTCTAAATATTTGTTGAGAATTAATCACCTGATAAATTTAGCTCTTTTTCATTTTTATGAATTATTCATTATCTCCTCTCCTTTCCGTTGATGTGTTGGTTGTTTTCAAGAATTGAATTACTAGTTCATGATAAAAAAAAAATATTCAGCATTCCCTGATTTAGAAGATGCTTCCCTTGAAAACTTGACCAGTGACAACAATAGCATTTCTTTTTTACCACCAATATTGTATGCTACTGATTTGCTTCTTGAAGGACTCATTGGAGTTTTTAGGAGAGGACAAGCAGGTTCATACAGAAAATATTTTACAACAAAAATTATTCTGTTCATGTCTTTCATATGTATCATGGATGCTTCTACAAAGAAAGTTTGTATTAATAGAAGCCTGTTAGTGAGAAAGTTTGGGAACTGTATAATGAGGTGTAACTGCAGGAATGAACAGCTATGTAAAGCTGCTATCTGAAACACAAGAAGCTCTTACTGTACAGTCCTATCCTAGAAAATACCTGAGCTTGCCAAAGGAAAAGAATAATTCTGTTCTAGGGTGGCCTCAGGCAAGTCTGAATGAAAAGTTTCTAACCACCAGATATTAGAAAGAAGAACAAACCTTTTAAGGGAACCTTGAGTCAATGGAAGCAAGAATCAAAGCTGGATAGTTCAAAGTGGAGTGATTTGTGCACCTCTAGCACATAGAGGACCAGCTCTCAAACCTTATGTCCTGCCTTCGATAAAAATAGTGGAAGATCAGATTTTCTGAATAGAGCTTGTGTTCCCAAGCCTAATGCTGGAGGCCTAATTCCTGGCTGTAACTCATTAAACAAGCCTTTGCCATAAAATTAATTTACTAGCAAACAGCTTCCCTTCCTTCAACTCACTGCAACAGATATCATCTTAAACTTCCCATCAGGCGATGTCTATTTGCTACTTTCCAACTCAGTTTGCTACTATTAATTAAATAACAAATCAGAAAATTGCTTCTAAAATTATGAGAAACAAAACCCCTGGAACACACTTTCGTGTGGTTGGTAACTGGTACTAGCACTTGCAAAACATCAAAGGCTTCTCTAAACATAGACTTTCATCAGTGATGCTGCAAGCCTTCATCTAATCTTTTATGATTTCCCATGCAGAAACATCAAAAGGAAAAGAAAAGAATAGCACAATCCCAAAGCAAGTGCTCTGTGTGAAAAATATGTGTTTAGCTACAACACACATACAATGTAAAAGGGATATTATTTACGTGAGACGTGTTTTAATAAACATCATCCTTAGCTCCCTATCTTTTCCTGTAAGGAACAAGGATTTGTGAGGTTCAAAATCATGTCCAAAGCTCAAGCGATTTCTGGAAGAAAATGAAAAAGAATTAGAAAGTATCTAATGTATAAGTCTTCAAAGCAAGAAGCTCAATTTATGTTCATTTTTACTTACTGAAACACATTCTGCATATTTTATTGTTTCTGTCATGTTGTTATAATCCATCCAAAGAGTTTTCAAAGAACATTAAGTCCTATAAATAAACAAACTGTGAATTATATGTACGGTACAAAAATACAACAATTGCTATCAAAAGTCTTACTTGTAGGCTTTTGTTGCATGAAATAATTAGATTAGTCGATCATTTTCTATTACTCTGCCACTAAACAACACAAGTTTCGGAAGACACAATCCAAAAATCTTAAGTGACATGAGAGTTACATTTCTATTTCTGAGTTGTGGCTATTTCGTTCCCACATGCATCTTAACTTCATCCTTACCCCTAGCAATGAGTATTTACTTTTTCATATATCTCTTATCTTCTTTTTATCTTCACAATGAAATTTTTCATAGGAAATTTCATATGACCTGAAGGTCTTCTATGCAATACTTGATAGAAGTGTTTAAGTGGCACTCCCAGTTTGAAATTACCATTACCATACCACAACAGATAAGGGTATTTGCGGCGTTCAGTAGGTTTGACATTTACATTGATATTTGATCCTCCCATGTGAGATATTGAACTATACATGGAATACTATTTAAACAGTTTAATAAAATATTTAGTAACCTAAAGATGCTCAGCAATTAAGAAAAAAAAAAGCAGACATAAAAACTAAAAGGTTTTAACTTAAGTTCAGTTAACTGATTAACTTAACAATTATTCTTTTAGATAGCAGGTTTGGCCTTCCACACTTAGGGCTTTGTAGGTTCACAACTGATAGCTGAGGCCCTATTGGGTCTACCTCTTTATTTTGCATACTTACAATGAGGAAACAAGCACCAATCATTATTGCCTTGATTCTCACATCAAGATCTACAGGGACCTGGATCCCAAAGTTGGCAGTGTTGGTAAAGACATTGTTTACAAATCCAGACCAGTACTTGGAAATTTTGCCAATTGTTGACATCTCATTGAGAGTTTTTACCTGCACCGATAAAAAATAGGAATACACCTAACTGTAAATAAATCTACTGCACACCAATATCTCCGCACAATTAATAACTGCCCTGACACACAAAGTATTCTATAGTTGTCAGGTTGTTCTTTTATTCTTATCATTGAAATGCTCTATTAGTGTCAGATTTTCCTTTGGGAGCGGCACACAAGAAAGGGTCTCAAGTTGGAAATATCAGCATCTTTAGAGCTGACAGAAAAGTGGAGGAAATGAGACGTAAAAAATTGTACCATACTTTTGCTCTTCTTTCACAATGATTTTGTTTTCTCCATTGCATTTCTGATATAGAATCATAGAATCATAGACTAGTTAGGGTTGGGAAGGACCTTAAGATCACCAAGTTCCAACCAAAATCTGCTCCAAATCATAGCAGTAGCAGTGCTGTGGACCACTTTCCCTTACAACTGACAGGTAAGTTTTCAATTATGTAGCTATCTGCATGTTTCTCACAGTATACTGGGACTTTCAGTCAGTACCCAGTGAAGTCTACTTATTTGGCTAAGAAGTTGATCAATGAAGAAGCTGTTTTATGATTCCTTAATTAAGGAAAAGTACTTTGTTCACATCAGAAAACTCTGTGCAGGGTTTCTTTGATTATCTCCCATTCTCCCTGTCATCCATTACATACCTCAATGGCTCCTCAGAATTATTTTTCTCCTGATAAATGTTGTCAACTGAATTTAGGCATATTGGACAGTAGTCCTCCCTGTGGTTCTCAGTCTAAAAGTAATGAAGACAGCAGATTCAATGCCACAGGATTCAAGGGACTGTTTCAGGTAACAGTGAATCCATGTGGTATAAAACCCTGAGTTTATAAAAAGCAATGGCTGAGTGCTCAAGGACTATAGAAATATCAGGACTTCACCTAGCAACTTGTTTATTTCCTTGAAGGGATTGTTACTCCTGTCCAGAAAACATCCATAGGAATCTGAGTGTACATGTCAGGAACTCCAATGCACTTTGTTGTAGTTCTGTTCCATAATTATAGCAACATATTTTTAAGGGTAGAATCACGGGAATTTTGAGTGAGAAATTTGCTCAAAGTAGTAAAACCTTAAAATTCTTAACTCTCACAAGAAACATACCTCGAAGTCAACGTCTTCGAAACAGCCACAAGTTGCATATGGGCCAATTATTTTTAGTACATCTTCTTTACTTTCATTCTGTATAGTAAACTTTGGCAGAAAAGGGTCCCAGTTCTGTACAACATATCCAGCTATTGTACCTGGTGGGGACTGAACTTCTAACTAGCAAAAAAAGGAGAAAACAAAAATCTTCTTTTAAAAGTGTATTGTTTATATAACGAGAAAATACATAACTTTGCCAAACTGTCAACTGGATATTACAAGGCTATCTGATGGTGGGTTTAAATATATTGGGCAATATGAAAGCCAAAAGCTACACCGGAAGCTAATAGCTTACGTATAAAAAACTATACATTGTTAAAAAATTTTGTCATTATAATCAATGAGTAAGTATCCTTATAAACATTTTTTATACAGTAGCTGTGCTACCAAAGGACCTCTTTTAAAAAGGATCGATGCAGTACTGAGAATGTAGGTAGATGAGTCAACTCTTAAAGCATTTTCATAAAACAAGAAAAATGTCTGAATAAGAGAGAGTCCAAAACAATGAGAAAAGACCTGGTAAGTTACAGGATCTGTGGTTTTCTCTAAAAGCAGCTTATTTTCAAGAGATATATGGCCTTGAGGAGAAAGAGCCATGGAATGAAGTATCAGCTGATTCAGAGGGCTGCTTCCCAGTCATACCCACACATACTAATGGTTTCCAAGGATTTTCTATCCTTTACACATGGGGAGTATAGTGGGTGATTTCCATCTGTAACACTGATATTAGTCTGTGTCAGGGCAAGCAGTGTTTTAGGGTGTTACCTGACTGGAGGGATACCTGTATCATCAGACACAAAAGCTGGAGATGTCAGGGAAAGTAAAGACCCATGAAAGAGGGGAGGCATGGTGGGAATGTAACTCACAAAAGTGCCCCATTTATCAATAGTTACTTCTAAGCAAAGGCCTCCATGCAGTCCTCCAGGCTGAGATTTGGGTGTAAATCTCTTCCTGCCATCCTCACAGGGGTTGCACAATATTATTAATGCTGTGCACATACAACAAGAAACTTGGACAAAGGGCAGTTAGTATTCACTCACCTCTTGCAGGAAACAGGGGAACCAGCAGCTGTTGCATCTCAAGGGTCTGTTCACTGTAATCACTTCTCGGCCCATGTTATCAGCAATCCTTATGGTGAAAGACCTTATAGGCGAACACAGATTACGATCAAAGCAATCATTTTCTTCTACTGCAAAGTAAACTCTTTGTCCCAAATGGTTTTTTATCTCATATTTGCTGGAGGTCTCTTTGCCAACTATGGCTAATGAAGCAAAATAAGTAGAAAATTGCCTCAATATAATATTAGCATATATATTAGAATATATTCTAAAAATCTATGGAACAAAGTGTAATAATTGCTTTGAAGTAATGACACAAAGGAAAAACGCAATTATAAGGAAATAATAATAACAGGTCTGTATTTTGAAGGAACATTTAGTTCAAAGATTTTGATTTGTTGTACACTAAATTACATTATCACAAAACAGAATTCAGTTGAGTTTTAGTTTGAGCTTTTTCTTACTTTATCATCTGTGAAAAGTAAAATATGAGGCTGTCCCACTTCAGCAAGCAAAACTTTCACCCAGTGAGGTAGCCAAAAGTCAGGACAAAAACATTTTGAAAAGAGAAATGCATTTTAAAATGTTTTAAGTTCAGAACTTAATACTTGTTCAGTACTTTGAAATTCTTAGGAATAGAAAACAGATGCCTCCAAAAGGCTTCCAAATCTTGCCCCCACCTCACTGAAGTCACCATACCTTCAAGAAGCTCCACTTGCTGATGAATAATTATCCGGTCCAGCTGTTAAAAATATAAATAAATAAACAAGATGGTGGGTGCTGGAAAGGTCTGGGGCTACTGGTGATCAACATCACCTGTCTGTTTTTATTGCTTATCTCACTTTTACTAGGTTCCCTTTCCTTCCAGAGGTGCATAAGTTGGGTGCTCAAGGTCTATCTAATGTCACACTTTAGATGTCTCTGAAATGATGACTGAAGAGTGTGACATTGGGTGTTGTGGTTGTATAATTCACACACATATTTGAAGAAAAACAAACTTTGAGGCTCAGGGGAGACCTTATCACCATGTTCCAGTATTTAAAGGGTGGCTACAGAGAAGATGGAGACTCCCTTTTAACAAGGAGTCACATGGAAAAGACAAGGGGTACAGGTTACTGCTGTGGAGATTCTGATCAGACACAAAAGGAAGATTTTTCACAATGAGAACAATTAACTGTTGGAAAGTGGTGGATTCCCTGACACTGGGCACTTTTAAGATTCAGCTGACAGGGAGCTGGGACAGTCTAGATCAACTAAGAGAGGTTGACCTCTTGATCACTGGGCCAGGTGATACTGGAGGTCCCTTCCAACCTGACATTCTATGGTTCTACAATTCATCACTGAGAGAATGAGGAAGACAACAGCAATGGAAAGATGTATGTGAAAAGCAGGACCCATTTCAGATGCCTGTTCCTCCCTCCTGCTCTTGGCCCCTTACTCCAAAGCTAAGGTTAGTGCGGGGCATCATGGCAGTGAAAGAGTGAATTAGACTCAAGCTGCAAACACGCTGCAGCCACATTCAAAGGGCCTCACTAGAGCAGCCTAGCAAGGCAATTTAGGTGACGCCAGCAAAGGCACACACAATCTTTAACACTCTGATCTCAGGCTCTGGTAGTTCTGCACCCTAAATCTGGCAAACAGTCATGTCAGGGTGCCAGAACGGGCAAAACAAAACTCCCCAGAGAAACCCTCAGCTTACTGAAACTGTCTTCCCCTGCGAGCTGGTTACAAATGCAGGAGAATAACTGCCACAATACCCTTGCTTTGCTGTGCTTACAATCCCTCCGACATTACTCTTTTTTAGAGAACAGTCATTAGCATTATAAAATCAGCAAGACTTAATTTCAGTCTACCTTTCAGTTTTATGTGACTTTTTATGCCTGTTTTATGTGATAGTTTAGGCTTTGCTAATCTTTCTTTCCTTAAATTCCTGATGGGCAAACACGTGGCACAGGATTTTGCTGTTACTCACAGCTGCAAACAGAAAGCACACAGCGACCTTCTGAGACCAGCATGTCACTGCTTTCCAGCATCTGTATATTTTACAATTGATAAACTTTGCCTCATACATATTCAAACTGTTGCAGCCATTTGTCAGTTCTAGTCATCTCCTGCAGCTAGTTCAGGCTGCAAGGAAGAGCTGGTACAAGAGAAACTTCTTTATCCCTTTCATTAATCTCTGAAATGTGCATGCCAGTAATTGAAATAATAAAAAATATTTGGACTTAAAAATTTTCTCCCAAGGATCTCTGCTGTTTGTTGTTTAGCTTTCATGAGAGATGTGAACTCTTGGAACTCATGGGAATTGCTCTGATGATATAAAAAGAATAAAAATATTAAAGATGGTAGAGCTGCTTCAGGATTTTAGTTTTGATTTTAATATGGATTTCTTTGCCCCACGTAGACTTTCACAAGGAAAACATCTGATCAGTCTAACCAAGTCTAAACTAAGAAGCATTTACAAAACTGGTTAAGCCTGAATGGTGGCACAACATGCTGTTGAGCTACTTGGAAAGTTCTCCAAGGTCTGATCTGCGTATTTCTGCTACGGGAAAAGGTTTCCTCGATTTTTGTGATGGACACTGGACAATTCCTCAAACTATGGCTGTGATCTAGAAGATAACAATAAGGTTTGGTCAAATTTTTTTGTAGGAAATTGTTTAGAGGGTCACTTCTGTGACAGTGAAAGAACACTATCTGTCTGCCAAGGCAGAAGCAAGTTATTGGCTATTTTTGATGCACCTCGAACAGCTGAGCAAATCACTCCTCAGACTAAAAAATGATCACAGACTGTGGGAGCTACAAGTGCTGATGTAACTGACAATTGGTATTTTGTGCGTGGGCCCCACGAAATGAAAATCATAGCTCCACATGAAAGGTGATATCTGTAGTGACTCCCAGTTTCATTAGCTATCTGGGTAACTCAGCTTGAAATATAAGATGTATTCAGTTTCTGTTTCTGTACAAAACTACCAGAATTGTATATCTAAAATACAGACCTCAAGAGAAACAAATATTTCCCAGCACCACCAAAATACAAACACAGCAGAAATGTGTGTATCAGAATCACAACCTGACTATCCTGAGGCCCAATTCTGTTCCTGACCATACTAGGCAGGGTGTATGACCCATTACTCAGCATATGTAAGAGCAGCAGAATCCAGCCACACCAGAAATGCAAACAGGACTTAGTGTCAAGGCAGCAGCAGGGAGTGACTCTCCCAGTAAAAAATTGCAGGAAGAGATGAAACTTCTGGAACAAAGCTGCAGACCATCACAGGTCTGAACTCCAGGAACTGAGTTTTTTCACACAGTGAGGTAGACAGCTCACATTTAGCAGGAGGACAGAGAAGACTAGCATTCCTTTTCCATCCCCTGCCTGTGGTCTACTGATCTGCTTTCATTTTCAAATGTTTTCCTCTCTTGGGCACTAGCACTTTCCTTCCCCATGACCCAACACAATGCAGGTGCAGGTTTGTAGCTGCCCAGACCTACACTCACAAGTTGTGTCCTTGACAACTTTTCTCCCCAGGACCTCACATCTAACCTGGAGAGCACTGCTGTGGGCAGCAGTTTGCTCATGAGACCTTCATGTCTCTCAAAGGATGGGTTGCAAGGAGGTGACAATTCCTTCGCACACTGCCTGTTCTAATCTTTTTGAGGCAGGCCAGAGTTTCACAGCCATTTTTCCCTGAGGGTGAGCAGCTGGAAGAAAACTGGGTGGCCAGTGAGCAGTATAATAATATGATCTAGAAAAAGTCCTAGAGGGAAGAAAACCCTGATTTTGGTGCAAGAAGAGGTGCATGCACAACAAAAGCATTTCTGTGCAAATGAACGGCCACAATGAAGGAAGAGCTTGTCACTCGTATGGCTCCTTATTTCTTAAATATCAAACAACAGAAAAACTTTTCCATCTCTGCCTGTCCTTCCCCAAAGAAAAAAAAACAAACAAAGCAAACAAACAAACAAACAAAACCCCCAAGACAATTCTAACATTTGGAAAGATTCAGGACCTGGTTTAGGTACTCCAGACCAGGGGGCAAGTTATGAGGGTGTGATGTTTGCTTCCAGAGGCTTGTTGGTTCAACAGGTTTATTCTGTCCAGAAAGGTCAGAAGAACCAGGGAGATGATCCTTAAAAATTGGGTTGGTTTGTCCCTGAGATTCTGTAGGAAAAGAAGAAAAATAATAATAATAATAATCAGAAATTAGCAGGATCAAACAGCAGCTAGCTGTTCAGATCAAAACTGGAACAATGTCATATTCTGCCTGTGACTATATCAGCATTTTGATTCAGATCAGGCGTGAGGATCTGAAACAAATCTTCTGATGGTCCCACACTTGCAGCACTCTGATTCAATTTACAAAGAAATCTTCAGAGTATGCAAAGTGGAATTGCTGTAGATGAAGCTAACCAGGAGATATGTATGGTCTTGGATGGCAGCTAATGCACTCTGACAGGTTGCAAGCACTGAGTCTGTGTGACAAGGCTGGAGCTGGTCTGGATTCACACACAGGATGGCCATAAGCTCCTCAGCACAGATTGCTGAGCCCTGCTCCCCATGAGCTGCCCTGCATGCTAATGTATACCAAGTTGCTGAAGGCTTGCTTCTATCTAGCAAGATGCTTTCTAGCATCTTGAGGGTATGCATATTTTCTCTTAATTAGAGCTAATCTTTCCAGAGATCTCAGATTCCCTAAGCTAGATGTTACAACTCTGGTATCAAAGTCTAAACAGCCTCTTACAGTGTATTATTCATTATTATCTTAATGAGAAGATCAGATATCATTAAGATGTGTTTTCTGGTTTGCAATTGCAAACTCATCCTTTAGGACACAGTGATGGTTACCTTGGCTAGTGCTGTGAAGGTAATGAGAGTATTTACTGTTACAGGCACCTGAATGCCTGCACCCCTTCATATGCACAGGCACAGTCTCTGAGTGCACTACGACAAACTTAGCCATTTGATTCTCAGCAAACCCAGCAAAACCAGTAGGTTTTACTCCGAGCATCCTTCCACAGCCTTCACTAACACTGGCTCTGCCAGAACAAGCAAGAGCAAACTGAAGCTCTCTGCATATAAACTGGCAAATCCTTCTAATAATAAGCTCAGCCCCTGTGCTTCAGCAGTAAAGCAGTACCCAAACTGATCATTTTTATCTCGTGTGTGACAATACATACGCATGATGGGATTTGAGGTCCAGAATGAATTTTGGCTGTAAGTCTGAAGCTCTCTTTTGCTGTTGTGGGTTTAAATGAGATCCTTTAGCATTATTTGAACTCACTGTGGCTGATTCATCATTTAATCATATTTTGATCTTAATTTGTCTTTGCAGCTACTGCTTTTTTTCAAAGTCTGAGACCACAGGAAGAAAAAGTAACCTCTTTGAATTTGTAGCTGGCTTTTAAAAATGCATAACTGGGTAATAAATATTTTATAGGCTCTTCTGCATCATTTTACCTCACAGGGTTCTGTTACTGCCGTAACTCTTGTTGTTACATGAAATGCCATGAAGTGGCCGAGTGTTAGTGTTATTCTCGAATAATAAAGAGGAAAAGAAAGACAACAAATTGCAGTTCTACCTGTCAAATTTTAAGCTATACAAAAATCAAACAGTAAATACATTAAATATTCATGACAATCTGAGCTACTCTGACACTTTGTCTATTTTTGTGGATGTTTCCCATTTCATTTATGGTATGGGAAACCTTAAAAGTTAGCATATGATACAGTGAGATTTCTGTACAAACATAATTCACAGAGTTACTTGCTCCTAAAAGAAGTATATTATCAAGTTCCTTCATTTTAAAAACCATATTACACAACATTACTATTTTCATACTTATGTTAACTACTTTGCATTAAAAATATACAAACCCAGATCTCTTACATGGCTAAAAGTAAGCAAAGCATATAAAAAAAATCCAGTATATTGCAAGAGTACAACAATGCCATAAAACCTACTTGCTGCTGAATACCTTTTAATGTTGTAAATGCAGAATGTCGTAAGTATTTTGGGGGCAAAGAGGGGTAAACATTTGACAGACTTAAATAGACATTGCTAAAAGTCCCTAGGCCAACATCTGCCTCTGTACATCACAGCAGCGTGACCTCTGTGGAGTTGTATTCATGTTGAGAAAAAATAGATTTGTGTCCTTCTGCTTAGTTTAAGTATTTGAAAGCATGGAGAAAATAAATTTAGAAGGCTGGTTAGATCAGCATGCTGCAATGTTTGCCAATAGCCCTGAGTACCCACCCAGCTGCAGCTAAAACACAATGTGTGACAAAGATGAACCCACATAGGAGTAATCTGATTAAATTCAATTGTTCTTCAGATATTTGTTTTTTCCTTACTTGGTTATCAGGACTCTGACCAGTTCTGAAGTGAAAAAGCATTTGCCAATTTGGTATTTTTGAAGTGGAATAAGACAGAAGTGTGCAAAAATAGTGATACCTTTGGCTCAATACGTGCCCTTCCAAAGGATTCTGAACCAACAACTTTAAGCACAAAAATACAAATGCTATATTTTTGATTGAACGTAGATGTTAACATTTTATAACATTTTATTCAAATAAATTCTCGTATAGATTTTAGTCTCCTTAGGAGCCTCTTGAATACTAAAAAATTAAAGGAAACCAATTGTGCTTTGGCTGATGTGGTTTTAGCCTGAAACTCTCATTTCATCAGACTGCTGATTGCTGGAAATGTACAAGACTGTAGTTTTCTGTAAACATGATCTAAAAATACAGACTATAGATGCACTTACCTTGAGAGGCCATGAAGCTTCCTGAGTTACTTCTTCAAAGGAAGCCAGGTTAAAAGAAAAGGCTTTTCTTGTTGCAGCAAAGAAAAAAAGAGCACAGCATGCACAAAACTTCAGAAGGTGTCTGTCTACTTCATATCAGCTTACAAAGAACTGGAGGAAATGTATTGCCTTTCTCATGTTCCAGAACACTGCATTTTATGTCGATGGACAACAGGGGGAGATGATGCTAACAAACAAGAAAAAACACTATTCATTTCAAGTTGTTTGCACCAATGGAAAAAGTGTTTTGTGAATACAAAAAGGCACAACTTCAATGTACCTACTGGCTAACTGAACACATTTGACCTAAAATTCTCCTTTATAATGTATGTATATATTCTGAGACTACACAAATTCTGTCTTTATAATTCAATATTTATGTTTCCATTTCTTCAGGGTATCCAGTAAAGACAGAGGAGCTAATTACCTGTATTTCCCCTACTGCTGGCCCCCAGTTAACTCTTCCAATGCACAAAGAAAGAAAATCTACCTTGGATATATCACTGTATTCCACCTATGCAGCATAAGCCTCCCCTACAAGGGGTGTCATGGCTGCATACAGACCCAGAAAATGATTCTGTAACCCACCCCCTGCACACACTCACCCCATGAATCTGTGTGAGGTGTTTAAAGTGGATTTGGAGAATTAAAACAGACTCACTGTGCTTTGCTCCAGACAAGCACCATCCATACCAAAACGTAACACATGTATGTAATAACTTATACTGTGCTGGGAAGAAAGGAAGAGGAGGAGGGAGGATAACCTTGACTTACCAGCTCATATTTCTGCCTCAAGTGTCCAAGTCACCATGGAGATCCTCATGCACAAGCGATCTGCAGACAGATAAGAAGCATGGCTGCAAAAATGGCAGAGCCTATGCAGAGAGCCCAGCAGAGCGTGTTGGGGACCATTTTCTGTTCTCTCCTACCGGTTTGAAACTGTCTCTAGGAGCATGTCTGAGCAGATTTAACTCCAGAGTTTGTTGTTCAGGAAGATGCTGATGAGAATTCTCTGAAGGAAGAATACAGAAAATCCCTCCCCTCCAAAAAATACAAAAAAGATATGGCGGCTGATTTTTATTGACCATATTCACAAATGCAAGGGCCTCAGGTCTACCTACAGAATGTGTTGAAATTTTAGCTATGTGAAAATTCTGAGGAGTTTATCATTGCCTGCTTGGGAAGTCCTTGTGCACTCAGCCCTGGAAACTCCAGTGGAGAGTAGCCCACAGACAAAAACCTGGTTGGTGTAAAATGAGCACTGAACAACTCTTTCTGGACTGGGAAGAAGTTTGACATCACTGGATTAAGAATGACTAAGAATTTTTGCTTCCTTTGTCCCTGTAAAAGACATGCTTCTTTGGAGCAGAGGATCTAACCTGGAGAGCAAACACCAGTAAGTATAGTAAACCTAATTTTGAAAATGACAGATAAAAACTCAGGCAAGACAGTATTTATCTACCTTAAAAAGGAATAAAGATTTACTTTACCTCCCAGAATACCAAAGAAAAAAAAAATCCCAGTAACTAAACCAAAGGAAAAAACCCATCCCAATAATTTGGTCAATGCATAAGGCAAGTGCAGAACATCAAGAAAGGTGCTTAAAACAGACAAAACATTCTAAGAATAAAATGCACTCAAAGAAGACACTTCAAACATTTTAAAGGCTTTTTGAGAAGTCCAAGTAGCTCACTTGCTGATCTGGAGGAGCACAGAGGTGCCAAGGCAGCCTGTCTGTGCTGTACTCTGTAACATGGGACCAGCCTCAGTCCTTTTGTGCCACCACTGCAGGCTCTGGGGTGGAACAGCCTGGCTGTGCTGGGAGCCGCTGGCACCATGGAACAGGCTTCCAGGAAAGAGCCATGGTGGCACGGGCAGGTTCACCTATCTGCAGCAGCCAGGTTTCATTATACCTCTTCTCATGAAATAAACATTTCCCTGAAGCTGTTCTGGCCCCCCCAAAAAAAATGATTTTCCGACATTATTTACAAAATTGCAGTAAATAGTTAATAGATAGAAAACTTGAAGTGCATTTTATATTTTTCCACTTCTTTCCCAGATTTCCACATCTTTTGCAATGTCTCCTCTCACCTTATTCTTATAGTTTTATTCTGAAGCAATAATTTTAGTAGATTATATCAATAGATTTCCACAGGATTTGTAAGCAATAGTCTTGAGTTGGCATATGTCCTTACGAGTAAAACTATGTCTAACAATTTCTTCAATCTGAACTTTTGGCTTTTTTAATTTTTTATTTTTGAATAAATACTCACATATTGGTCAAAATCTGCTCCAGCTGTGATTAAAAGTGACCTCCAATAAGGCCTTCCAGAACAGAAGACTTATCCAGACACAACTGCAGACACTTTGGTGCTATTTAGAAATGCACAGGAAAAACTACTGAAGAAATCAGAACAAACCTTTAAAGAATTGCATACAGCTATTTATAGTCAAGTCTTAAGGACCTCATAAGGCAGAGTGGCAACACCCAAAGGGGAATTCTGCCAAGTCACAGAGCTTGCTGCCTCTGCCCCTTAAAGGCTCCAGGAGATCACAGCCTACATTTACTCTATCATCAGGAGCCTGAGCACTAAAATATACTTCCTTCCTATGTACAGCCTATAAGAATTGATGGGCAAATCATCAGAAAGTGGTGCAGCATGGATCCATTAAAATCAACGAGACTGTTCAGATCAGGGCAAGCAGTGCTTGAATGAAGGAGTTTATACATCTAGAACCATCCGTTTTTTCCTATTGCATTCTATAATTACGACTTCTTCAAAAGCACTGGGATCCATCCCCACTAAGCTTATGTACAAACACCACTGCAGTTAAAGGCTATTATGCAAACTACTGCAGCCTGTAGGAAACGTAACCATGTACAAAGGCATCATTGTCCCAGACAGCACAGAACCAAAACACAGATTTTCATCCAGAAAGCACATAGTAATAGCCAGGTAGATCAATAGGGCAAAGATACCATATGGCTCAACATAGGTGCTGCTTTCCTGGAGCCTAATAACGCTTCTATTTTCTACAGGCACCAGAGCCAGAATATGGCAATGGTTTCACAAAAAAAACCAAAATACTTTCACTAGTGGTCAGAAATGCCAAGAGACAGCAACAAAACTCAAAGTATTAAGGAATGCTGATTTCTGGTCCTGCTCCCTTCTGCTTGGAAAACTGCCTTACCAACCTGGTGCAAGAGCCCTTGTACACAGTAGGAAAAAGACAACAATGCCCCTTCCCCACTGTCTTACTATTGGCTTCCCCAGGTAAGCAGGAACTGCCTCTTCCCTTGTCCCCATAGTCTACACGTTCAGGCAAGAGACCTCAGCTCCTCCCCACCTGCTTTTTTTGAAGTCCAAGCAGTTAGGGATGCCTGGTGCTATGCAGCAGGCAGGTTGAGGAGGGTGTGCAGGTATCATGACATGCATCCAAAACATCACCAAGCAATGCCTGAGCTTCCCTTCTACTAAGAGGGGTGATCACTAATGCCCATTTCCATTTAAAATTTCCTTTCTTTAAAATATTAATTTTCACCAGCATCAAAATACATTGTTATTGTCAATATTTTAATAGAAAATTATATAGCCTTATTCCTTTTTTTAGACTTGCCTTTAGTACAGGAAGAAATGCTGAGCATGAGCATATCAGACTGTGACCCTGTACAGTAAGAAGCTCCAAGGATTTTTACAGAGTATTGCTTTCTGCACTAGGAAAAAAAAAAAACAAAAAAGAAAAAATAAATTTCTAAAACCAGCTACTGTCTAGTATGGAACTCACCTTGAACTTTGGTTTGTGAGGCGTCTTGCTTCAGCTCATGTCTACAGTAACTCCTCCCCTCCAAAGACGTCTGCAATTATGCTGAAATACTGCAGGCTGCAGCCTGGCATCGGCAGTGCTGACCGGCTGCTTCACCAGTCAATTCCCGTGCTGACAGCGCACGTATCACACACCGTGCTGCAGAGCAGGCTTCTCTCATTTGTCTGTCGATACCATAGCTATCCAACAAGGTGACTACTGTGCGTGAATTAATAGAAAAATACAACTTTCAAAATAACAACTGTTTAGCAATCCGTTTGTTATTTTGCATTTAACTGAACTGGAAGAAATGGGTTCAAGATAGCAATCTTAAAATGACTGCATAAGAAAAGATCAAGAAAGAAACCTTTAAAGCATTTGTATTTAGAAACGGTAAAAGGGTACTGAATATGTACCAGAAATTTTAATGCTACACCCAGCAAGTACTGATATGGGTCAGAGCCTGAATATAGATGTCAGCAAAATGCAGCAACCAGCTGGAAATTCATAACCCAGCTTCCATACCCAGTTTGGACACAGTAGATGAAGAAGGCTTTTGGGTGTTTTGCCTGTTTCCTTGGGGTTTGGGGAAAGCGATGTTTGGGGTTTGGTTTTGTCAGGTTTTCATGGTTTGGGGGGTTTGGGGATTTTTTGGGGGGAGGTTGGGAGTCATTTGTTTTTGTTTGGCTGGTTTGGGTTTTTTGTATGTTTGTTGTTTTGGGGGGTTATTATGTTGTTGGGGTTTGGGAGGGCTTTGGGGAGGGGGTGTTTTGTTTTGTGTTTTGGTGATTTTTGGCGGTTTTTTTTATTATTTTTGTTTTTTTTAAACCACTTGTAAAATCTCATTCTCATGAAAATAAAGCACACCGAGGGACTGTGGGTACTGCTGGTGAACGCTGCCTCATGCGCATTCTTGTTTCCTAGCAGTTCTAAAACAGCTGCATGAAATAGTGAATTCAAAACCAAACTCAAATATTACAATTTGAATCACATTTAGCATGTTTTAGGATAAAAGAAGAGGAGGTGTGGCTATAAGAATGTTGATTTATGTAAGCAGACCAATGAGATTTAAGCAAAAATAAGGCCAGAAGGGAGCAGCACACAAGACCTGAAAATTCATCTTCCACCAAACCATGTACCAAACCTTCTCTTTGGTCATGAAGGAGCTCTGAAACTGATCTCTCACTTGAATTTGCCCTAATGAGCACGCTGAGGGAATTTTTAAAAAAATGTATCCTAAAATTATTCAGCTCCAGGTAAATATCCTTGAATATTCATTAGATTGGAGTGTCAGAGAGAATAACTTTATAGCTGTGTGGCAACAGCCCTCTGAAGGTATGTAAGTATACTGCTTTAACTGTGAATGGGACACAAAGACATTCCATATATCTTTCCTGCTTGCTTTAGTAAACAGTACTGTGATTAATCTATTTTAAGAAGCTGAAGTAAATTTTACGTGATTTTCTTTTTATTTTGGTTTGAAACCATTTGCCAAGTTCAACTGAAATTAAAAACCATCTCAACTTCTTTTTGCTTATTAAACGCAGACTCGACAGTAAAAGAACTACGTCGTGCCCTTCTTTACATGTAACCAAATCACTCTGAGCACTTTTCAGGCTGAACGCAAACAGTAGGCATTCTTCCTTGGAAGTCATAAGCTTTCACAAGTCTAATCAAGCTGCAACTGCTCAGCAGCCTCTAACAATTAGATATAGTGCTTTTGTCTAATTAAATTTTATCCATTCAAACCAGTGATAAAACAAGATAATGTACTCAAACAATACATGCTGGTATATTGATAAGATACTTTCTTTCAATACATTAAATGACAGAAGTTGTGGATACAAATGTAATTAACACTTTTGGTGATGATGCAGAACTTTGCTGGTCTTGAAAATTCATTAGGTAAAATTAGAACAACTGTGCCTTGCTATAGAAGAAAAACCAGTATTTCTCTCATATGTACCTCTCATTTTCCCTTTCTTTACATTGTGAAATATTTAAATTGTGAGAAAGCATACTGGGAGGCCAGAGTATCAGAAAACACCAAGTATACTTTAGGTGCTTTTCCTTCTGTAAAAATTACTTAAATTAAAATCAACATTTTCATCCACCATCACATCAACAGTCTGATCTCTTCTCAAGGCACTAGGTAATGTCTATGTCAACCAACAGCACAGTGCAACAGCAGCAGATCTGTAGAAAGAAAAGACAGGCACTGAGTATTCACCCATGCTCAGTGGCTCTGGTATTTTCTTTGGTTCTTGTGTGGCTCTTCAGTTAAATGCCATTGGTGGTTCTTGGTGTGCTCGTGGAGCCCATCTTCCAATTTTGTCCCACCCAACAGGAGTCAGTCTGCACACTCCAGGATCATTTCAAAACACTCAAGCACAGCAAGTGAGGATGACTAAGAGATTCCCTCTATAAACTGTATATGAATTAAATCACTAACATGGATAAACCCATCTGACCAGATTATTTGCTCTCGGATGATACCTTCTATAGAATCATAGAATAGTTAAGGTTGGAAAGGACCAACCAACTAGAAAGGACCAACCAACTAGATCATCTAGTTCCAGCCCCCCTGCCATAGGCAGGGGCACCTCACACTAAATCATGTCACTCAAGGCTCTGGCCAACCTTGCCTTGAATACTGCCAGAAATGGAGCATTCACAACCTCCCTAGGCAACCCATTCCAGTGCCTCACCACCCTTACAGTAAAGAACTTCTTCCTTATAGCCAATCTAAACTTCTGTTTAAGTTTTAACCTGTTATCCCTTGTGCTATCACTACAGTCCTCATGAATGACATTTTATTAAGGTGCAATAGATTGTTAGCAGTCATTACGAAGTATGCCTGATGGTTGAGTTTTGCTAGTTCCATCTCTGGAAAATACAAGCCGATATTACTAAGTTACTGTAGTACACCACTGAAGTGACTGTTTACAACTTAATCGCTAATAACACAGATCCAGTGACCCAGAGGTGAACAGTTTTATACTCATTTAGAGCACAAAGTGAACAGTCCTGGCACTCCCATGAGGGCTACAGCTATTCCAAGATTATCAGCTGATCTCCACTTCTTGAGAAAGTCACCATTCAATACTCCAATTCTAAATTCAAAGTAAAGAAAACATTTTTCACTTTTTTAGGGAAGAAGAGAAATGGATAAGACATCCACAAGATTTAACAATATAATGGTAACTCTATTAGGACATCAAAATTAATTTCAGTTTCCCTGAGGTATCTTATTTTAATTAACAAATCCATGATCCTTCTCTATTAATTAGCATAGTGAAAGAATAATAAATTTCAGATGAGCTTAATTCTAATACAGCTTTTCATCCCCTAAAAAAATAATAAAAGGAATTAAGGATCTCAATCCAATTTGTTTTATACATTTAGAAGCAATGTTTAGGATTTTACCTAATAGTACAGCACAACTATTAGGCATTTGTTTTAAATTGAAAATGTTTTGGGTTTGCAATTATTGCAAAATCATTTCAGACATTCAACCTATCAAAGGGGTGACAGTGGCCCACTATGAAATGTAATTCTTGCAGAATACCAGGTAATTTTATTTTTCCTTAGTATTTCCTGTTAAAACTGAGTGACTGCTATACTACTGGTAAAATCACACGTTTTTATAGACATGTTAATTAATTACTCTACTCAAAACAGATCTTGAAAAATAACTTTCTTTTCCCCAAGTTTGGTTTTCTTTTCCTCTGTTTGTCTCACAGTTCACTTACTAGTCGTTGTGGTTTACACCCAGCCAGTAGCTAAGTACCATGCAGCCGCTCACACACCCCTGACTTCCAGGTGGGATGGGGGGAAGAAACAAAAGAATGTAAATCCTACAGAAAAGTTTAATGAATAAAGTACAGTATAATACTACTAATAATAATAATTATAAGGTAAATAACAAGGGAAGAGAATATAAAACTAAAATGGGAAAGATAAAAAAATACAAAAAACAACAATAAACACAAGTGAAGCACAATACAAATGCTCACCTCCCGCTGGCCAATACCGAGCCAGGATACCCAGCCTGAACCAAGCGGCAATCTGCTCTTTCCAAGTAATTCCCCCCAGTGTTTATACTGGGCACAGAATCATAGAATAGTTAGGGTTGTAAAGGACGTTAAGATCATCTAGTTCCAACGCCCCTGCCATGTGCAGGGACACCGCACACTAAACCATGCCACCCAAGGCTTCGTCCAACCTGGCCTTGAACGCTTCTAGGGATGGAGCTTTCACAGCCTCCCTGGGCAACCTATTCCAGTGCCTCACCACCCTAACAGGAAAGAATTTCTTCCTTATATTCAACCTAAATTTCCCCTGTTTAAGTTTTAACCCATTACCCCTTGTCACTACAGTCCCTAATGAAGAATTCCTCCCCAGCATCCCTATAGGCCCCCTTCAGATAGTGGAAGGCCGCTATGAGGTCTCCATGCAGCCTTCTCTTGAAGGCTGTACAGAATGACATGCTGTAGTATGGAATACCCCTTGGTCTAGTTTGGGTCAGGTGTCCTGTTTGCTCCCTCCCAACTTCTTTTGCCCCTCCTTACTGGTACAGCATGAGACACTGAAAGTCCTTGATCAGGGTAAGTGCTACTGAGCAACAACTAAAGCATTGATGTGTTAATCAGCATTGTTCTCAGATTAAAGCCAAAACAGCACTGTACCAGCTACTAGGAAGGAAAAAATAGCTCTTACAACTGAAACCAGGACACCAGTGAAAAATCACAGTTTTTTCCATTTGTTTCTGATTCCCAAAAGCCACAAGTTTGTAGTTTAGATTCCTGCAAAGCACTCTGTAGATTCCCTGCTATATGCAGTAAAAGGAGAGAAGAAAATATTAGCAAAGCATCAAAGGCTTAAGTTAGAAAAAAAAAATAGCCAAGGAGAAAACTTCTGCAGAGATGAAATTGTATTGATACTTGTAACTTCAAAACTACTTGCCCTTAAAGACAGCCTGCTTTGTTGACCTAGCACCAGTTTGTTTGTAAAACAAACGAGAACAAAAGAAGACATTAGGAAGTTATGTGAGCACAACATTTCTAGTATATCTTGATAATATTTTGCTTATATATTTCAAACTACCAGATTGAATATTTTCAACAATTTTCTGCAGAACAAAGTCAAAACAGTTTTTATGTAACAGAAAAAAAAAATAGCACTAAAGTAATACAGAAAATAGAAAAAGAGCTGAACAACTTAAAAACATGAGTTATAATGGAAAATGCATGCGACCTTCATTAATCCTTCTGCCATCTCTGTCACTGTACAGTCCCTTTCTCTTCCAGCACTCATGGAGTACGGAAGGGCAGGAACAGCTCTATGCCCGTAACAAGATGTTCTGATAGTTAAAGTTGGTCCTGTTGTCTCCCCGTTTCAGCTTCCTTGATTTTGACTCCCTTGGGTTTGACCTGGACTGTTTTATATCCTATGAGATACCTAAGCAGCAACCTGATAAGATTATCACTATGTTGCCTCGTATGTATGCAGGAAAATGATGGGCATTCTCTCTAAAGTTAATAAGAGCATAGAGAGTTCATTATCACAGATAAAAACTTTTTTTGAAGAATGTCTAAAGACCTTAGCTATGTTCGCTTTATTTTCTGCTCCTTTCCATCTCCATGTGGTCCATCAAGGAAGCCTAATTTTCAGGTCACACTCATATCTGTGTTTATTCCTCAGACATCTAATAGCAATCATTCTTCATGTTTATTTTCAACTCTTTGTGTCCAGGTTTTTTAAAGGAGGAAGATATTTCTCAGTAAAATGATCAACATGCTATCACCTTATAATTTGACTTTTCTAAATGCTTTGTGATGTGTTTGGTATTTTACTTAGAAGAAACACAATAGTTAATAGAAATAAAATTTTTCTCAAGAAAACAGTGCAATTCTTTCAGAGACTCATTGCTCTAATAATTCATCTACTTGGAACAGCCTTACTCATGGAAGACATACCACAGAGGCAGTGAACATCCTTATTTCTTGCTCTATGGTTTTTTATGTTTTTGAATAAGGATTCTAGTTCTCAGGATTGAGATTTTTAGTATAGTGGACAGAGATGGAACCATTAATTTTCTAAAAAAATATAGTATTTCCTTAATGGGACTGTAAGTTAATGCTTAATAATAAAACAAATAGCATCTTAATTACCCTGTACTTGCCAGTTCTCAAACTTATTGCATATCAGGTAAAAGTACAGTACTCCAGGTTCCAGATTTGTTCAAAAGAACAGAAAGTTAAAGAAGATTCCCCCCTGCTAAACACACACACCATTTTCAAGTGGTAAGTATACTAATTTACTCTAATACTTACAATTTAAATGCAGTAGATAGAGGAAGAGTTAGTATACCAAATGCAGAAGATTTAATGAATTATAGCAGCAAGAAATAAGAATAATCAAATATTGCATGAAATTCTGCTCTCATTTACTCTGGCATAATAGTTTATTCTGGTGACTAGTATGTGAATGTGGCCTCTTCTGTATTTTTTTTTTATACAAAGAATTATACATTTTATAGACTCCAACATTTGGTTAATGGTTACTAAATCTGGCATTTACAGAGACATTAGGAAAGATGGTATTTATTTGCAATTTTATTTCCCTCATAGTGAAACGTAGAATCCATACAGCTGTACAATGAAGATGATTAGAATTGCTAGAAATGAAGCCCTCCTGGGAAAAAAAAAATATCAATAGCATAGTTTAACTACATGAACCATAATTGCATTATTAGCTCTGCTGTGCACTACCACAGGAAAGCTAATGACATGATTTTGAAGAAGCTTTATAGATTATGGAAAACTATATAACCTCTTGTGCTCCCATTGACAACACAAGTCATTTGAGATCCCTGCCATTATGGGAAGGAAAACTGCCTCATTTTTCACAAATCTTGTGAATATGTCTTTTCATGGATTTTAAATATTAACTGTATATATGCCCATGGACCAGTAGCTGCAATAACAAATAACTATTTGTTTAACCTTAGCTGTGGCAAATTTAGCAGTGAATTGTGTCTTCAGTCCCAGTCTAACAAATGACTTGCAGAAGGAGCGAGGAAGTAAAGGCACTCCCCACTCCAGACACATGCTTGCTCTGAGAGGTAGTGAGAGGATTGCTATCATAAACTGTCAGTGAAATAAAAAGTTGGATTTTTTTCAGAGTTCTAAGTATAGTTACTGCTAAATCATTCTGCCTATACTTTACTAGCACAATTCCAGCTTAAAAGCTGAAGACCAAAATAATTTTCATTACATTCTGACAACATGCAACAGTTATTCCCAGTGAGTCACTTCCACTTTGTCCCTGTATTTTCCCCTTCTACCCAGTACCCAGGTTGCAAAGACATAAATATAGGAAAACCATAAACTTTTCAGTACTTACTGAAACAGAAGAAATGCATAATCAAGATTATGAAGTCTTGAAAGGCAAAATAATACAAGACAATCCTAAAATGCTGGGCCTGAGAGACATCTCCTCCATCGCATTATACATAGACAACTTGCTTGACTAGCCAACTTATACACATTTGCTTTTTGGCTCCTTAGTGATCTGCAACAGCCAATATATACTTTTTTCTTACTTTACATGTGCAGGCCTAGGCACATGTTGGTCTGCCTTGATTGCTGCCAGTTCACACCTGTATAAGAATCAGCAGCTTTCTTTCACCAAGAAGGTTTAAAAGTGAATTTGTAGGCTCCACAGAAACTGAAAGAGAACCAAGTAATCCATGGCTCAAAGACGGAAATGATTAATTTCATCCATTTTAGGTCTTAGATTACTTCACCACACTGTACCAAGCAACCAAATCCTAAGCAAGTTCAGAGCAGGGCGGTCCAGCTTGTCAGTGCTTTTGGGTCACAGCACTTGGTAAGCACCAGGTTTGCTCCCTCTCCTGTGTACAGTAGCGCTTCTGCCTTCATTGGCACCATGAGAGCGTAAAGGAACTGAGAGTCCAAGGGGGAAGACATGCCTTTAAACTGGATGTGGAGGAGCAGGATAAAACACTCCGAATAGGAAGAAAGCTAATTTACCAGAAAAATATTGTATCATTATTAATGCATTATCTTCTCTATAACTTACTGCTGAGGTGACTTACCACTCTGCAAATCTATTAATATGTCATGTCCATTTCTTCTTGAAAGGGTTAGCTTACAGAAGGAAGCACTAACTTGCTAAATCAGATTCTATAAACAAGGGAATTCCTAAATGAACATAACAATTGTGATATATGCAAGATATGGCAAATTAAAGTTTTATTTGCATACATTATTGGAAAACAATGTTTTATGAATGTCTGGAGCTCTTTTAAGTGGGTCCTGAGGAAATGTGCATGTTTCCAGGTTTATAGTTTCTACTGTCAAATTCTGTGGGTTTTACTTATGTGTGGTAAAATGTCATCAAGTGGCCATTTATTCAACTACACAGCTCCCTCGTTCCTCTGAGGCAGGCTGCTTGCCTTTCCTTAAGTGATAACTTCCTATATTAAACTGTCTGGTTTGTGAATGTATTAACTCAGCTGCCACTAGTTCTGCAATTACATTACTCAAAAACAATTTTGATCCCAGTTGTTTTGAATCCCCCAAAAGAGGGAGGAGATTTAGAGCATTTAAACTAGCAGCATCTGACCTCTCTATTAGAAAATCCAGCTGGATATTTTTCCTTAGTAGCAGAGAAGAATAACAGATAATTCTAATTCTACTAAGAGGAAGTATGTATGGAAGCATTCCTCAGTGTTATTGTACATACTCCCTTACAAACCATAGGGGGCATTATGTTACCATGGTTTGTTCTTCTAATGTATCACCTTAGAATGATTTTCTGTTATTGTCATATTCATCAAGCTCTCAAAAACTATGTATTTACACCAACTAAAGAAATAAATGTAGAAAACTACATATTCTACATATTCTGCTGTTTCAAAAGTCTTTTTCAGGACATCCAAAGTGTGGGATATGCACCCTTTTTTATCATCTGCAACTTAACTTAGAACCATTTTCGTACTTTTAAATCTCAGATTAATCTGTAAAGTGCCAAAAATTTCTTGTTGAGTGAATGTACAAAGAAAGGAAGGAACTAACCTTTGGGAAGAGATAAGAAAAGCAATATAACTTCAGAGTCCTAGGCTCTGCACAGCATGAGGGTATCCGCTCACACTTGACTTGAAATGCAGCCGCAGCGGTAATGGGAGAGGGCAGGATGGCTCTGGTCCAGCTCTGGTCCACCTGTGCCTTTACAAAGTACACCAGGCACACACAGGAGAACCTGTAATCTGCAATATCCAGTCAAATGACTTTGGCTTTGTCACCAGGTCTCAGCCAGTTTCCTGGTCCCCTGCGATGTTTTGTGTAAATACCCACCACACAGCCAGCAAAATCCCAGGGGATGGCTGGGTTGTTTTGCCCTGGGTGCCACCACTTGGGAGCCTTTGGGCAGAGGCACCCGTTTGTTTCTACAACTGCAGTGATTTAAAACATCACTAACACTGTTCACCTCTCACATGGCTGCGTAACTGCCAACATAAGCACAGGTCTGTAAAATGGTGGTTTCCATAACCCTTTCTGAGTGTGCACTCCAGTTTACCGGTACAGCTCACACAGCCGGGTGCCGGGAGGGAGGGTTAATGTGCTAATCATTACAGCTGCTTCTGAAGCGCAATTTAATAATCTTTGCATGCTTTCTGCAGAAAGAAGGTTTGAGGATCTTGTAAACAGCAGAATTAAAGGCAATTTCAAAATTGGCTCACAATTTTTGTTTATAGGAATTATCTTTAAGGCAGCAAGAATGAAGCCTTTCAAACATAAAATTCACTGTGACTTAGCCCAAATTTAGAAAAAAAAAAGAAAGTACTTATTAGCAACCTTAGTGTTGAATCTAAGCTGATTTTAAACTTCAGTCTAACAGGAAAAGATTAATCAAAAACAGATCTTTATCCTATGCAATTTACTTTCCTTAGGTTAAGAAATATAGAAAAAACTAAAATGGGCAGATTTTTTAGATTGCTTTAACAACGCATATTTTGATCAACCCAGAATGAACGCCACCCCCTGAGATTTTACACCCTGTATGGCATCAAGACATCACCACAGTTTCTTGTTCAAATAAAGACTTGCAGAAACAAGCTACAGGAGAAATGGACAAAATCAGAAGGAC
Source organism: Neopsephotus bourkii (assembly GCF_033783945.1). Classification (NCBI taxonomy): domain Eukaryota; kingdom Metazoa; phylum Chordata; class Aves; order Psittaciformes; family Psittacidae; genus Neopsephotus; species Neopsephotus bourkii. The sequence goes on from NW_026902050.1 coordinate 652,943, forward strand.
TAGATTGTAAAATGTCAACTGAGGCTTGGGTTCTGCAAGAAAAAAAAAAAGAAGCATCAACCAATTCTATTAAGAATCTTTACGAAAATCCAAGCTTTTAGTATTCATAAACACACTGCTAATTATAGACTGGCATCCTGAGGAGAGGAAAAGGCGAGTATACTGAGAAAGGTAGAAACATTTTGTAGGAAAATATGGGGGGTTTGAACAACTTAAAGGAACAAACTACTAAGATGGCTATTAAGAGAACTGTACCTTAATTTTTAAAAAGTTGGTTTTGCTTCATAACATACAGTTACTCTCCCACTCCTTTTAGTACAAAGATCCCTTGAATGCAGAAAGGATGCACTGATACTTCTTGGTCTATCACTCAAATCACACTCCAGCCACCAAATGCTTGCAGGAAGATTTGCTGAAGAAAATAAAGCCAGCTGCATCTTTCTAACAGCCACCACTGCCTGATACCTCTAGTGAAGGTAAGGTGTGACTGCTTACTGACAATTATCCTCACGGGTTTTCCTATCTTATAATACAAAGAACTAATACAGTCCTGAAAAAGCAGCAGAAGTCAACCTCTGGTATAGGTAGAGTGACAGCTCCAGGAGCATCAGGAAAGTGTTGGTTGGATTGCACAGAGACATAAGTGATTGAACAAGGAGAAAGTTCAGTGTTCTTGACACTTACAAAAACATTATCAAGAGAAAGAAAGGGAGATGGGGCCCTCTAATTGTATAATATTAGAAGAATACTTGCATAATTACAGAGCTACAGTGACAGCTGCTTACAATGTCCGCTATCACGCACTGTAGGTGGTAATTTATCCATAGGTTTCCCATCCATCTGAATGGAAAACGACAGGGGGTGGACTCTTGGCATCCCACATAATGGCAGACACTTTAAGCAACTACCATGCGCTAGGTTCCCATTTTAATTTTGGGGAAAGGATATGGACTCGCCTATTGCTAAGTGCCAATTTTAGGGATGTATTCTTTATTGTCGGAGATGTCACAGGACAAACAGGAGACGAGCAAGGAACTCAAGTTCCTAGGACTGTTTATTACAGACCTGATTTCTGGACATTTCCCTTGAGACGTATTCTCTACTGACTTCATTTTACAGGAGGTGGGAAAGGAGAGCTGTGCCATTTAAAACTCAGGACTTTAAAATACCAGCAAATGTGAAGACAACTGTTGGTAGTTTGAAATAATAATATGTATCTATAAAAGCCTTCTTTGTTATTTTATTTATACCTCAATTATGTCACTTCTAAAAACACAGTTTGGAAAGAAGGGCATATCTCAGTGCATATCCTTTCACCTCCTTCATGCATATGAGTATACAAAATTCACCTCAGGGTCAGAAATCAAATGGTTATTATGGCTTCAGAAGGAACATCACACATGCAGTGCTCTGTGGTGCCTCACAATACAGTCTCTTCATCCCTTCAGTTACCATCCACTCTTCATTAATAAGCAGTAAGCTGAAAACAGAGCAAAGCTTTAATCCTGTACTTCTTTTGAGCAGGGGTGTGCTATCCTCACTTGCTTACAGCCTTCTCCTAATGCTATCCACCTACCATATACTTGGAATGGTATTTGCTTTATTTTTATTTCCATTTAAGAGTATGTTTTCATGTTTCCCATAGAGTATTCTAATCACTTGTTGAGCAATGCTATCATAGACTTATTGCCTTGGTCTTACCATGCTTGGTGAGCTGCCAGAGCCTCCAGAAATAACAAAAGCCAGTTGCAGCCATGCCTATTATTCTCTATGCCATTAGGAAAAAGCTGTCAGACTCACTTTGTCGCTTTTGCAGCTGGGTGGCATTTATGAGGTGCGTTTCATGTTCTCACAGTACTAACTTGCACCACAGAAAAGCAGAAAACTATAATTTTAATTGGAGTAATCATAGGTATTATTCTTGCCACAGTATATTACATTAAGCTAATGAACTTTGGGAGATATACTTGAACACATCATCGCGATCAGCCCAATTCATTATAAACCGTATGCCTCATTTACATGGGGTTCCTAGTTTATTTTCTGGGAAAGAGGAATATTCATTCTCTGCAATCAGCGAAACTTTTTTCTTCCACACACAAATTATTACTTCTGAGAGAAAGGCTGAAGTGACAGATAAAACAGGACAAGCATAAAAAGAATATACACATACACTAACCTGGTGCTGTATTAAAGATTATACTGCTAAATATTAAGAAAGCATAAAATAAGGCTTTGGAAAGCTGTTCTTTGCTCCCCCACCCACCCTTTCTTTTCTTTTTTTTTTTTATATATATTTGTCATGGAGAGGGTGAGGCAGCTTTTCCTACCATTCAGCCGTACTCTCTCTGGAACCATGCTCTGCAAGCAGACTGCATGCAGAAAGGATCCCACCTTGCAGCTTTTGGTTCTTGTTTCCCTAGCCCCTCTTCCCCTTAAGTCTCAACTTGATTTAAAAAGAAAATAATCACAGCTGGTTTGGAGTTAAAATCAGCTTGAGGGAAAAGGGAACATCTCAAAAAGGATTAAAAAAAAAAAAAAAGATAAAAAACTACAGAAAAGTTACTCTTCCCTCCAGCTTTGTCAGAACAATCCTTTCCAATATTTGACTAAGGAACTCTCCCATCTATACTCCCTTCTCATTTTACTTGCTATGCCATATATACAACATATTATTTTTGAACCAGAACACACTTGTACATTTTATGTAACATATATGAGGCTGATGTTGCTAGAGACATCTTTAGAGCTCTCTAAGGCCATTTCACAGACAGAAGCAATGCTCTCTCTATCTGCTGCTTTTCCTTGGTTGCCAACCAGGCCACCTAGAAACTCTTCTGCTCTATCATAGTTTGTGTTTCTTTGTCTCACAGGTTCACCTTTTTTATCCAGCCAACCAGTAGCAAAAATTTTGCAGCTTTTGTAATTTCTATAAATTCTTAATATATGTAGGCATTTAGAAAATACAACTGTGTTGTAGCTCAGCTCCAAGGAGAATTTTTTTTTAGCACAGCAATTCTAGGGAAGCGTACATGTACAGAGTATGAAAACCTTAGATAATTTCAAAGGCTCTTTCATCAGAAAGCCTGACTCAAGTCTGTTGTGGCACAGAATTAGCAAGCAGCTGTAGCCATCATTCCTGTGCACTGCTCATTGATAAGTTTGTCTGTGAAAATGATGAGTAGAACATATAGGTCATGATGATGACATGCATCTACAACCTACAGCACATGTTAACTAAAGCTGACAACTGTAAATCAGCCAATGAAGTATTCTGTTCCCTAAATCAAGAATATTTTTTCCTAGCTTGGTCAACTTCTCCACAAACATTAAAGAACATATTCAGTTTTTCTTTTTTCTTTTTTTTGCCCCCCCCTAAAAATGCATGCAAGCAAGGAAAGTAAAGGGTTTTGTCTTCTGATTTAAGCATGCCTGTACTACATCTCTTTCTCCTTAGCAGCCATTAATACATGAAAGAATAGACAACTATAATTAAAAGCATTGAAACTCCCATTATGGTATGGATCACATCCTCTTGTTCCAAGGATGAGTAAACTCCAAAACCCAGAAGCATTTCTTACCACAACTCACAAGTTACATGAAAGCTGAAAAACTCTGTCATGGGAGTGTCTCTCTGTAATGGGAGAAAAATATATTATCTAGGGGAAAGGAGTGAAGCCTGTAATTCTGTAGTTTTGAAGAGAGCAGGTATCTGTGCCTATGCAGGAGGTATTTCAAGGGATTCAAGGACTGATTTAGGAAACGAATGCTGTGCAGAGCATGTCTTACACCAGCACTGTCATACTGCGACCAGAAGCTTAGCTAGGATTCTTTACTATCAGTACCATTAGAAGAGCCGTTTAAGGATTTTCACTTTAAAACTCATTTTCCCACTTATTATTTCTGGTACACCTTTTGCCTAAAAATCCAAGTGCCACATTAAGGGTAGAGACTACAGCACATTTTGACCTGCTAAACTTACCAGTATTCTTAAAAATTCTTCTCTCTGCCCACTCTTGCCCCCTTTGCAAGTTTTGTATAATAATCAGAAAATGAGAATATTACTTGGTTATAAGAGAGTGGGTGGATAAAAGTAAAATAAATATTAAAATGGATGATGTGAATAATTAAAAACACTTTTGTATCTACTGAGAGAACAGAAACCACAAAGATGAAAGTGAGGTCGCTTGTTTTATGAGTTGCCTAGCCAATCAATACCATCCGTCAGCAGCAACTGTATAAACACATCCCCTCAGCAAAGCCTTTGTAGAGCCACCTGCACCCTGATCCAGAATGAACCTTAGTGACATTTTAAACATTCTCACGAGAAGTTTTCTTCATTCAATGAATACAACATACTGCATGGCTGAGCAAATTACTGGAACATATGCAGTGGTAGTTTAGGTATTTTCAAACAGTGGTTTAAGCTGCTCAGTTTTTTTTAACCAATGCTGTGTTCTAACATTTGAAACCCCCATATTCATTTGCATCCATATTCCAAACAGATTTGCCAAAACTTTTGCATAATTTGCCATTTGATTAGCAACAGGCTAATTTCCCCAACCACTATAAATAAGTTTAGCTGCACTGAACTCACTGGAAAGAGGTGGATTTAATCTTGCTGAGGATTTAGACAGACTATTGCATTTAAAAGTTAATAATAATAAAAACAAAAGTCATTTTGAGCAGTTATTATTGAGTGATGAGGTTTATTTTTGTTTTGCAAGTTTTGAAAGAATCATAGGAGTGAATTGTCATTGTGTTGTCAAGCAGGGGGTTATACACACAATTCTCATTAACAGTAGTATTTTTCTTGGGATTTCGCAATGCCAGTGCCATCTAATCAGTCCTAACTTTCATGCATCTGCATGCACAAAGCAGAAGGGGTAGGATTTAAGGAAGCTGAACTGAAATTACTATGGAAAAAAAACCCAAAAACCACCCCAACTTGATTTCATCACTGAACTTCACAATCCCTGAGCAATGCAAAACACACTTGCACGGTATTTCTCACAGAATTCAAGGCAGTCATTATCCAGTCTGCTTTCAGTCTCAGGTTTACCTTATGGAGTCTTCCCTTTCAGATAGATTTTCATAAGAAAGGTCTATCTGGAAAATATATTAAAATGTCCATCTTTATATAATCTTTTGCAGAAAGAGAACTTATTTATTAAAAGTGTTATTTAGTTTCTGTTTAGGCTGGAGATCAGCAGATGTTTTTCCATTTCTCTAATGACAGAAAAACAATAAACCACAACTGCTTAAATGAAGTTGTGCATGAAAGGGAAAAATCACATTGCATCAGTCTCCTGTTTTTCTAGAGCGCTGATTAATTTTGGAGCCCTATTCTCACAGTGTAGTAGTTATATAATTCAGTGCACACAAGAACAGAAAGTATAAGTTGCAGGAGTGATAAAAGAGGTATTTTCTGTTAGTCTTTTCTTCTCTGACCAATCACACATGTGAATACTGGTGCTGTAGATTCACTAACATTTAACTTTTTCTTCCTACTCAAGGTTGGCAGATTCCTCATCAGAACTATATGCTTAATTCTTGGTTACTGTCATTCATAGGTGGTTTGACATATATTCATCTTTGAAGTAGGTGACATTACAATACCGACAGTGACACTGGGACACAGAAGCAGCAGAAAACCAAGAGTACACAGGCAGACCTACCAAGCCTTCATGTGAAATTTCCAGTACTTACTTCCTCTAACACAGTCAAGAGAGAGCATTCATTAGTAGTCCTTATTTTTGCCACCAAGGCCAGGATAAAGAAAAATACTGACAGAATCTAAGTGTGAAAGTATTAATTCAGAATCAATTTTGGCAATGTCCAAATAAGTAATGAAGTATGACTTCCAAGTTCTGTGGACAAGATCCATTGGTACAATCCAAGCTTCTGTAGTTCCAGAGAACTGTTAAAATATTTGATGAAACAACTTTTGCTTTCTTTAAAATGTAGTTTTAATAAAATTGAAATATTTCAAACAACCAATCCCATGACATCCCACCTGAAGTACTGTGTTCAGCTCTGGGACCCCCAACATAAGAACATGGACCTGTTGGAGTGTATCCAGGAGAGGTCACAAGGATGACCAGAGGGCTAGAGCACCTCTCCTACGGAGACAAGCTAAGAGTTGAGGATGTTCAGCCTGGAGAAGAGAAGGCTCTGAGGAGACCTTAGAGTGGCCTTCCAGTACCAAAAGGGGGCCTACAGAAAACCTGGGAGGGACTTTTTGCAAGCACATGTAGTGATAGGGCAAGGGGAAATGAATTTAAACTGACAGAGGGGAGTTTTAAATTATACTAGGAAGAAGTTCTTCACTGTGAGGGTGCTGATACCTTGGAAAAGGTTGCCCAGAGAAACTGTGGCTGCGCTATTCATGGAAGTGTTTAAGCCTACGTTGGATGGGGCTTTGAGCAGCCTGGTCTAGTGGAAGGTGTCCATTGAAGGGGGGATGGGGGTTGGAACTGGAGGATCTTTAAGATCCCTTCCAATCCAAACCATTCTATGATTTTATAATGAAACAAATGCTTGTACAAAGCAATATACAGAGCATCACATAAATCTCCATGGGAAATATTAAAGGAGGAAAGAAGGTTAAAGCATGAACAGCATGTCAGAAACCTTGTTTTTCTAGTGAGTGTCAAAGAAATTAATTTCCAACACAGTGAGATTATCAGGCTCCACACTGACCGATTATGCAACTCTATGTGCCTTGCCTCCACAAAACTTCCAGTTCAGTAACCACCTAAAAATTCACTGATAGATGTGTCAAAACCAAAACACCCTATAGGCAGAACATGAACAATTTCCTCATAAATCAGTACTTATCTTTTTCTCAGTTGACTTCCCAGAACAGAAAAGCTTTCCCAGAAGCAGTGGCTAAGCAAATACCTTTAACTCTAGCCTCTTTCTGACCTTACTAAAAGTATAATACAACATATCACTTTTTCTTGTGGGAACAGCTTATTCAAGTTTAGAACACCTATTTCTATCTTGGGAATCTTTGTTCCAATGGGCATCTCTGCATTAGACTTTCGGTTCCTCTGCACTAGAGCACTGGCACACACATAGAGTCTGGATTATTTTGGTGTTAGGTTAGATTAGGTTAGATGGCATAAACAGCACTGACTTGAGGGGAGTGTTTTCCTGCAAAAGCTGTTGTTAACTTTCCACTGTATAGCTGAGAACAGTGTTTAAATTCTTACGTTCTTCTAATGAAATAAAATAAACATCAAGAAAAGCACTAAAAGATATTCTTAAACCAGAATGAATTCAAAGACACTACTGCCAAGGTCGTGTACCACACAATACAAAAACACGCCTTAACTGATCACATCCCACTGTAGTATAAAATTGTTCTGAAAAAGCACCTTTTTCTATCACCTTGTCTGACAAGCTTTATATATTTTATTTGTATGCAAGTGAATGGCAGTTTATTGTGTCCCAGGGGATGAAGTATTAATGATCATTTGCTCCCTGCTGTGTGGCCTGTCATAATTTTGCAGAAAGACTGACAGAAGTAACAACCAATCATTCTGTTAATACTCACCTGACAGTGGCCACTCAGTCCATTTTAACCAAGGTCCTTTGCAAATCCTTAGGTAATTTTCATTTTTAAAAAATGCAATTTTTGATAGCATCTGCAGATTGCGAGATAGGAACAGACTAAACAAACCCTGTATTTCTTTTGTGAAGCTGTCAGACTTCTATCTCAGCAGGTGTTTCCCAGAAGAAAAGACTCCTAATCTGAAAGCCCATTTTGGTCAGCAAGAATCAATCTCTAAAACATTTGGCAATTTGTTATATCAATATCTTAACATGGTGAATTCCTTGCAGCACAGAAGAATTAAACCCAGTTCTGACAAGTAAATAGAAGGCACATTTTTTTTAAAATGAGGGTTGAAAGTCAAATGTCAAAAAATCCCACAGATTTGTACAGTGTGCTGTCATTCATTTCTCTCTGCAATGCTGCCTGCTTCATTTTACCTTTAGGCTTGTGGAAAAACTCAGATAAAGACAGTTGTTACCAACTCTGACACACAAATAACCTCACATTTTATTAGTCATTTTATATCATACAGCCCCATAGTAGGTGCAGTCTGAGCTATTAAAAAAAAGTTTTGAGAAAATTATTTCTGTTTGCTGAGCACAAGGTACAGATGATTATGGAGAAGATTAGCAGATGTTGGTATCGATAGTCAGTTGCCATGCCACCCCCCAGAAAAGCTGTTTCTTTCCAAGCAACTGCATTTCATTCTTATTCACATGGAAACAATATAAAGTCTCAGTATCTCTGGAATTAACTATGAAAGCAAAAGGCTGACATGAATGATACTGGTGAAAAAAAATATATATACTGGGGGAAGAGGGAATGGGGAAAGAAGGTAAATTTAAAAAGAAATAATAATATCTATGTATCTGTGACAGGTGCACATCAGCTTGAGGCGAACCCTGCCTCCTGGGTGACAGATAGGTTGTGACAAGGTGCGACATGCCTGATGGACCCTACCTGAAGGAAGCAGCATTACCCGTTACCCTCACATGGTGTGCTTCTGAGACTTAATGACAGTTAATATCACTCAGGTGCTCTAGCTATAACATTTTGATGTAAATTAAATAGATGCATTGCATCAAAGGCATTTGTATAAATGGAATAAGAAAGGGAAAAATACTTGTTTGCTGCCTGCTGTTCTTTATATGCAAATCATAGTACATTACATGGCAACATAAATGTTGCCTTCCATAGCCACATAAATGTTTTACTGTTTTATGAGATGTTTGCAATAAATGTGATTGATGATGTTTTTTTTTTTATATAATTGCCTATTAGAAATACACTATTTTGGTGACAAATCCATAAGGGATATCTCAGTTTCAAAACTGAAGAGAATGAGAAGTACCCATACCAGGAATTGGGTGGTGCTGCTAACAAATGTCAAAATGCATATTCAGTCTGTGGGTTAATTTTACTCATACATTTCTTTAAGCTTGTTAGCGTCCTTTCCAGGTTTACTGAGTTTTGCATTTCAATCAGATACAAAGATGTATAAAAATACTGCTACGGTACCTTAGGGCAGGAAAATACCTTTAAGCTACACACACAAATAGTCACAAGGGTGAATAGCTATAATTATATTGGAGTGCATCCAAGAAATCAGCTATTCTGTTTATACTTCTTGCCTCTTTGAATTTATGTGCACGTCAAGCAAACATACTGTAAACTGATTTTAATACTAAAACTGTTGACCTTAGTGTTGCAGCTTATTGACTATTTTTCATACAATTGTTTTTGTGCTGGAAAAGATATAAATGTCTGGATAAAAATTTATAGCTGAAAACTCCTGGACCATTTGTAAATTATCTTAGATATCACTAATACACACTTTAAAATGCAGGAACGTTAAAGATCTTTGGCCTACAGTTTTAAAGCCAAATTCTGCCCTGAGCAGTTCTGAAATCGGTAAAGATGTATAAACAGAAAGAAATCAACTCTATTATTTTGATATACATAGTCATTTTGAAATTGTTCTTCTCAGCACAAACCACATCAGAGGATGAAGACAGCTGCATGAATTCTCTAAAGGTCATACATGGATTTGCAGTCATTAGTGGCCCTTGTAATTTATTTGTCAGAGGTTTGGCTCCATTGTTTACATCAGACCTCTCCACATATATTAAGGAAGTGGCAGGAAAACAGGACTATAGCTGTTGGCACGAAGAATATGAATTACATTCCAGGGAGACATGCAATTATATCCCTCTTATCTACACCCTGTTTGCATAAAATCGAAGTAGCATACACAGGCAAACTCATGTTTTTGTTTTGCTACTGGACTATGTCCAAGACCTGCTCCCAGTCCCAGTTTTGCTTTGTTTTTTGTTGAAACAATGCTTCTGTTTTCCAAACATTAAGACACAAACACTGAGAATTTTTTTGCACCACTTTGAGTTCAAGCAAAATTGCTAGGAATGTATTATTGCTGCTGAAGATGCATCATCCACTCCTTAGCAGTGTGCACAAAATATCAGCAACATATCAATAAAGTCAATTGTCAAATATAATGTTCAATAAGTATGCATATAATCACATAGGACAGAAAAATCTTCTGCAACATTAAATGACAAGAAAGAAATTCAGTACCACTTATCAAACTTTTCAAATACATACATGTTTCAATTAACTCTTTCTAGCTAAATTATAGCAAACAAAAATAGCAATTGTAAGATAGTAAATGAATGGAACCGAAACCAGGACTTTCACATCTGCGAATTATTAGTCACAGATTTCCATAACAATACATTTTTTCCTTCTAGGTTAATTCAATTAAGAGGAGATTTGTCCAATTTTTTGCCAAATAAATTAGATTTAACATATTAACTTGGGAAGACATCAGAGGAAATTTACTGGGTTCATTAGGCTTAGGAAATTAAGTTACAGAAAATTGTTCTTCCTTGTAATAGATTTAAGCACTAATATTTAGCAGCCTGCCAAAGACATACATTTCTCATATAAATAGATATCTTATGACCTGAAAGAGCCACTACTTCTTCACAGCACCTGCAGTCATGATTTTGTAAAGGAAAGATTGCTCCTACTTGTGAGAGCTTCTAAAACATTTAGAGAACAGAATGGCTGATAATGTTAACTGCATTCACAGAAATTAACCATTTACCTATTATCTGGGCTACTTACAAGGAGGGATACTCAGAATAACTCCAAAACTTGAGTAACATGCTGAAGAGCACAGCAGCAAGACATTCAAAGCCAGGCAAGGGGGTGCCTTAGTCCTTGCTCAGGTGTGCTGGTCCTCAGTGCCAACTCCTGAACAGCCATAGCACCTGGCACCAGCCCTCCATGCTCTCTGGCAGCCAGGTCAGAGGGGCCAGCCACCTTGACACTCTCAGCACCCAGGCTTAGGGTGGCTTCTCTGAATTAACAGCAAGATTAATCCACAACCCAGAGAAAACTCCCATGACAGCTAACAGAATGCATGAAGGTAGAGAGGTGCAAATCCATAGTCTTGGAAGCTTGGGATGTATTCTGGTAGGATGCAGGTGTGGCCTGGAAGTGTAGGGTAACTTAAATACATAATACTTTACCTAAGTGATCCTACAATGCTACCTTTAAGCATCTTCTAGTAACAAGTTAAGCAGGGTGTGACAGCCTAGAGCTATTCCTAATCTGAATTAAGACAAGGAGTTTAATATCCTAGAAGAGAGAAAGTGGTCACAGACATTTTGACAGCTCAGAGAGTACAATAAAAGAGACATTAAGAACTCTCAGTCTAATCCCCAACCTGAATAGGAAGAGAAGAATTTGAGCTTCTGAGTCCTTTGCAGGATGACAAAACCACCTGGGTAATGACCTTTTGTGAGACCATTGTCCAGACTTACGATATTCCATCCTAGAGTTACAAAGGTTTTCCAAAAAGCACTGTGTAACAGAACCATATTCCTACAAATATTTGATGTTTGAAAACTTGCCCCACTATTAAATTAAAGAAAATGATTAAAAATTATGAAATAGAACTGTCTTACACATGAAGCAGAAACTGGAAAGGTTTGTCATGATCATCCTTAATTCTAGCAAGGAAGATATTTCTCAATGAGTTTGTTCCTACCAAACTGATTTATTCTGTCCCTATAAAGACTGATCTGAGTAGAACAAAGGTAGCAGCCTCCTCCTGATGTCACATGCAGTTAATGTTCAAATGAAACAGTCTGTTGTCTGTAGATAAATCTAGCCAAAATATCATAAAATAATAGTTTCTACTGGGACAAAAGACCAAGGGTACTAAACTATTTTCCAGTCTAAACACGTAGATAAATTGGGATGTCACTAAAAATCTACCCAGAAACAGCAGCGTAGGCTCCACAGAACATCCTCTCTTTTCTGCCTAATTTCACACCTCTGACTTCAATAGCTGATGCTGGAACCAGACTCTAGAAAGAGACATACCTTTGCTCAGTGGAAAACAACCAACTTGCAGTAATTAAGGGGCTTTACAGCAGGCCTTAGAATCACAGAATGGTTTGGGTTGGAAAGGATCATAAGATCATTTAGTTCCAAACCCCCTGCCATGGGCTGGGACACGTTCCACTAGACCAGGTTGACCAAAGCCCCTGTGTGATCCTGCATATATCAAAATAGCACTTCATCAGACATGCATAAGGTGGCATTTTCAGAAGTGGTGCAAACCACAGGTTTAAAATCCTTTATTTGGTAATAACAAATAACAATAATTTGATGACTGAAACATTCTGGTATGCCATACTGGCATAACTGCTAAACAGGCAGAACAGTACAAATGTGATATGCTAGGGCCCCGCCCACTTGGCAGTATTTCTAAATATTAAATTTGTATTTTCAGTCCTGTTTTCATCACTGCTCTCAAACATGGTCTGCCAGATGTAACCACTGAAATACTTGGTGATATCTGGAAGTACCCACTTAAGGAGATGGACAGAAATGGATGGAGATTTCTGTCTTCTCAGATCGTGGAGGTTTCTGCGTTTCTTTCAAATTCTAGAACTGAGAACTAATGTTTCAGAACAATACAATTGAAAACTATGAAGCCTGTGTGAAAGCAGATTATCCTTGGTAATTTTAGGCTCAATTCAGTCATATTCTAAATATATGCTTTTATTTTTACTACAGATAGACTGTATGGCTAGATGCATAGGGCTGGAAACACTCTATAGTTAAATTAGATTCCCCCATCTAACAAAAATAAAGTATTTTAGATTGATAAGGCTGCAAAAATAGGTGCTAAACAAGAATGGGATCTTCTAGGAATACAGTCAGCTAAGACAGCAGAAGTAGAGACCAAACTCTGATGTTAAGTTCTGCAATCTTTTCCTTCTGTCATATTTGTCTAAAAAGGTTCAAAAGAGTCAAGATAACACAAGCTGCTTAGCAACAGCTGATACCAATTTCCTACACTTCTTGTGCTGTGTCTGATGATCCACTTCATCACTTGAAAAGGATACAGATCTAAAACAAGTACTTGGACCATACACAGTCACCATAAAGATTTGTATTATTTCTTAGTGTCTTCTGCTTGGATAACAAATAATTGACAAAGAGCATCACAAAAAGAGAAAGTAAATAATTACAGAGTAGCATTTTTACAGCTGGGACATATTTTGGAGCTGGGCACATAGGAATCATTAAACTAGAAGAATGGTCAACTAAATTATGCTGGGCATCTAATTGCCTATTTGACCCACAGCTACCTTCTTATCTACTGCAAAGGGAACAAGACACTTTCTGTTTTTCTCCAGCAAAGTAACTTTTCTGTACCTTAAGACACCTGGCAAAGAGGTCATATTTTTCCACTAGAAACCCACAAGAATTAATATGCTAACAAGTGCTGGTTGCATCCCTGAATTTTGTGAAAGGCTTGCTTGAAATTACAGCTTCAGCCATATAAAATATCAGCTTTTCAGCACCTACTCCTAAGCTTGTACAGCTGGGTTTTGACCTTAGTGAGGTAGATGGTATAGATGGTTTAGCATATATATTCAGGATCCAAGAAAATAAAAAGCATACTATCATATTAACTTCTTTATTATTACTCCTTGCAGCATCAGTGGTTGGTTAGGGAAAAAAATAAGACCTAAAAATTCAAGTTTTCTAGATATTTTAAGGGTTTCCTAGAATATATATTGGAGTCTATAAAGCCATTCTTCCTGTTTGAGGATTATACTTACAAGTGACCATCTGGAAATTATCAAAATTCACAGGAACTAGAAAATATATACACAATGTGGTTTCATTATTCCCCACACTCCCATATCACCTCCCATGTCTAGAAAGACAAAACCTCTCATTTATTTATTTTGAAAATACTTGAGCAGAAGATTAAGCTTTTAGAGAGGATGACTAGAGTAAGAATATAAGGAACCAAACCAGACAATAGTGCTTTTCTAGCCTTGGCCATCCCTACCCCCTTCACAGTACCATGTCCCTATTATACAAATGTCACCATCCCCACACACTAAGGTACAACAGGCTGTCTCACAAGACACTGTCATCCCTGGTGAGCTCAATTTGACAGTTTGCCCATGCAACTCAAATAATCTGTGGCCTAATGAAGGCTTTGCTTTTTCTCTCTCTAATTATCACATCTGTATTGACATGCATTGGGAGGCCTGATTCAACCTCCCCACCCCAGTGCTGTACTAAACATTTTCTGTCTTCTGAGGTTTACAAAATATCTGCTATTATTGCAAAACATCAACTAAAACAGTGAAAAGTGTAATTTCAGTTTGGGGCTGTCTTTTACTGGAATAAAAAAATAAAAGCCCCACAGTTTTCATACAATTACTTCAGGCGTGTGGGGATTGATTCATTAAAAAAAATAACTTTGTGGCTTCCATGGTTTGATGCCAGTAGAATCATTAAAATAATGCGTCTTATATTTCTTAATGTGAGAATTCTCATTAACATGATACATCCACTGTTACCATATTCATCTCAAATTTGGTGCCAACAATTTCCAGAGTGACTTCCCATATAAAAAGGGTGATTGGAGAACTAATAATTGAAACAGACATTAACAAAGACAGTTTGATTATTAATAACCATCCCAGTTGCCTTCCTGTGGTAGCTTAAGCATGAATTAGATTTTTCTACCTGTAACACTGGTTGTTCTATGAAACTTTGAAACTAAACCACTAAAAGCCAAAACACTTACTGCAGGTCAAAGCATATGGAAAAAGTTTTGCTTAACTGCTTTTATTTTACTCTTTGAAGAAAGAGGGCATATTTCAGGTAGTGTATACAGAGTAGCTTTGCTTAAGACACTGTCTCAAGGTTCTGTAAATTTTTAACAGTGCCCTTTATAAATGTTTCAGGGGCTATAGAAATGAGACAGGCCTACAAGAAGTTTAATGGGTCCCTGTTTAGCCATTTGTAATGGGGATTTAACTGCTTTGTTTGTGAGCTTCAGCCAAGAAAACAGATTACCTTCATCAAGTACTAATACTCCAGAGTCAATCTAAACTCTGCTCAGCTATGGAAAGGTATCATGGGATGTCAATAAGTATTATAAACACTAAACCAGCAAACCTGTCAGCTGCTTTATAAAAAAATAGATCTAAATCTAAGCTCTAAGTTCAACACTGCTCTTCCATGTCCAAAGCTTTTTAAAAAATCGTGATGGATCATGAGGGGCACATTTCAAAATTCAAAATAATCTAGCCATAATTGAAACCCTCGCAGTGAAAGTAGTGCTCTCCACACACCAGTGAGCTAAAGACACGCATTAAGGATTAACAGAAAAACAATTTCAAGGCCTCAGAAATGACATCATATCCACCATTTCTACCACAACAATTTCCTCCTCATATTTGTTGTGTCCAGCTGACAGGAATAAAGCTGTTACTAGCACAGTGTGGAACCACTGCTCAGCTCGTCCAGGACATCCAGCTCTACAGAGCAAGTCAAAACAGAAGATTTATTGCCATGAGTCCCTGTGAATGACACCGCTGTAGTCAACTCTTAAACACAGTACATAGGAATCAAAAGCAAAAGTATGCCCCAATCTCCTCTCCAGATTTACTTGCACAAAGAGGACACAGAGGCTTGGCTTCACCCTTCTACGACCTGGCAGAGCCAAACTAGCTGCAAAGGAGGGGTGCATGCTGCACTGACTGCAACTGCTCCACAAAGGGAACCGAAAGAGCACAAGCAGCAGAAGCCAAGTCAATAATCTTCACGGGACTACTCTTCAAGCAGAAATCATGTCGCTCCTTTTGTCTTCTGGACTTATAAATTCCCATTTCTCCTTCAAAAGTTGTTTTTTCCTTAAACCAAGCACATGAATTATTTGTAGCCAGAAATCTTCCTAGTGCAGCTATCCATTTGGGAATGAGAGAGAAGCTCTAGGCCAGCCAAACTCTCCTGGGCAGCAAGCTGCTGCAAACCCTGTGCCAGCCAGGACTACTCCTAGCAGAAAGCAATTTGGGTAGCCTTTTAGCAGAGGCACTGCTGGGGCATAGACTCAGCCTGTCAGGGAACTGAGCAACATGACCCAGCAAAACCCTTAAGAGTCTAACTACCCTTCTTTTCATGTTGACTTGAGATAGATGAGGAACGTGCCTTAGCACTCTATTAGAACAGGGACAACACCGCAGTGCTCTGAAAGATGGAGCCCAGCCCAAGAAATTCTGCAGTACTGCTGCCTGATGCATAAGCAGAAATATCCTTTCTCCAGGGCTTTCAATCTGGTACCTTTTATGACCACTAACAAAAGAAAACTGAAGAAGGAATATCTTGTATGCTTTAGCCTTCATTTCCATATCCATGCCTGGAGCAATTATTTGCTAAATATTTTTAACGCCATTAAAATTTTTACAAAACTGGGATTTTGTTCTTAAAAAATTGGGAAGCTATAAGCAGGCTGCTGTCTTGTAGCATTCATACTTACTACATTTTGTGTTCTTGATAGTAAATATTCCTAAGAAGAAGAGTGGTTTGTGAAGGAAAAATCATAAGAGTTATATATGATTGGCATATGGAAAAACATAAACAGAACACTATTTGCATAGAAGTACATTAGAAGAATTTCTTTTATGTTTATTCAACAAATGTTTCCTAAAAGGTTTTCCTCCAAACCAAGCAATTTAATTTTCTTTTTAATGTTATTCTCAGTGGTTATAAACTTAATTAGCTTCTTAAGCTTCACATTTATTTGCATTTGAGATAAATGTAATCTCTTCTTAGTATAACTTTTTGAAATCAAAATATGGACTAAAAAGGTGCAAGTTTGATTAGTGGAACAGATACTGTAGCAAGTAATCATAGCAATGAGATGTTAATTGGTGTCTGGGTGGTTCTATTCATAGCAACAATAGGCCATAACAACACCCGGTGTCCTCTACTGTTCAACAGTATTTTGCCTTCTCATTTATCATACTGACAATTATATTGTTCTCAAATTTCCTGCCTGTCTTAACAACAGAAAGGTATATAAAATGAGACAGACACCTGTGATTTTTTGAGGCAGACAAAATCAGAAAGAATGTGCTTTAGTTTACCGTAACTCCCATTTTTTTGTGCAAGTTAGGAGGCTGGAACCAGACCAATTCCCCCACTCCTCTGCCCCCCAAAATGATGATAATTAAAAAAAAAAAATGGTTTGGTTTGGTTTTCTTTTCTGAAAATTTAGCTCCATGTATTTTCCTAACAGCATGAGGGACTGTAGCAGCGCTTTACCCAAGAAGAAAGCAATCAGGGTATGTACCAAATGCAATCCTACTCCCCTTCAAAAGGCACACAGTAAAGCAGTAAAAGACATTCAGGGCTCGACACACCAATCTTCACCCAGTGTCTTTTTGCTGCTGCTTTGCTTCACACTAGCCTTTTTTGTTTTCTCCCATTCTTATCAGATTATTATCGTTCTTATCAGTCACTCTGCTTAGAGACTTAACCACTAGAACTCTTAAATTTAACTGGTTTTCGGTTGATGTCAAATAAACATCCACGCCTCAAAGCAAAAGCATATAGGCAGCATAACTACATATGCTCAGTTTCTGCCCAGTTTGGTAGGTCCAACAGCAACAACACTCACTCCCAGTGGTCCCACAAACAACAAGAAACATTTGTGTGCAATACATGTGAACAGATACAGGTAAGTCATAGACAGGGCTCTGGGAGAGAAAGCAAGGGCAGAATGAAGAAATGCAAGATCACAGAAAAAATGCACCCCTGTTGCATCGCTCCTGCATTGCATGCCATCACCTACTTTTAGTTTTCACTCATTAAAGTGAATGTTACTCCTTTCTGTCCTTTCCTTTACATACACGTGCTAAGTTTCAATTTTACAGTAAAATTTATTCTAAACTGACTTTAATTCATACTCCCCTTGCATAATATTTGTACTACGTAGCTCACAAGTGAAGATTTTTTTATTTGGGTAATTTCATTTAATTTTCTGTTTTTCTCTTCCTAGCAGGAATCCAGGATTCATGTTAAACATCTTTATTGGCATCTTCTGCTAATGGCATTCCTCTCAGTGAGCCACTCACACTTCTGGGTCAGAAGTCTTTTTCATTTCCCCTCAGAATTTCGGTATTTAATTCATCTCAAGATCTGCCAATTTTGAATGTTATTGCACAGATAGCAGGAGTCATGGGGGAAAAACGAACAGCAAGTTCCTGACATCCAGAAAAATACACATTCAGGAGATGAAAAGGACAGCCATGCAGTTTATTTGAAGTTTATGAAACAAGCAACAGCTTCATAGAATCATAGACTACTTAGAGTTGGTAAGGACCTTAAGATCATCTAGTTCCAACCACTCTGCCATGGGCAGGGACACCTCACACTAAAACATGTCACCCAAGACTCCATCCAACCTAGCCACTGCCAGAGATGGAGCATTCACAGCTTCCCTGGGCAACATGTTCCAGTGCCTCACCACCCTGGCAGTAAAGAACTTCCTCCTTGTATCTAACCTGAACTTCCCCTGTTTAAGTTTGAAACCATTATCCCTTGTCCTATCACTACAGTTCCTGATGAAGAGGCCCTCTCTGACATTCTTGTAGCCCCCCTTCAGATACTGGAAGGCTGCTATGAGGTCTCCACACAGCCTTCCCTTCTCCAAGCTGAAAAGCCCCAACTTTATTAGCCTGCCTTCATATGGGAGGTACTCCAGCCCCCTTATCATTCTCATGGCCCTCTTCTGGACTTGTTCCAACAGTTCCATGTCCTTTTTATGTTGAGCCGATGATGTCTTGGTTTTTGTTATCAGCTCTGCTCCCAGGCTGAAAGTCAAAACAGAGCCCTGCACCAGCTACCAAGAAGGAGAAAAATGACTGCTACTGCTAAACCCAGGACAGTCTCGAATTGCCCCAACCCAGGTATAGGACCTTGTATTTGGCTTGGTTGAACTTCATAAGATCGGCATCAGCCCACCTCGCAAGTGTGTCAAGGTCCCTCTGGATGGCATTCCTTCCCTCCAGCGTATCAACCAAACAACACAGCTTGGTGTCATTGGCAAACTTGCTGAGTTTGCCCACTCTCCATGTCACCAACAAAGATGTTGAACAGGACTGGTCCCAACACCAGCCCCTGAGGGACATCACTTGTTACTGGTCCCCAGGTGGACATGACGCTATTGACCACAACTCTTTGCACGCTGCCATTCAGCCAATTCTTTATCCACCGGGTGGTCCATCCATCAAATTGATGTCTTTCCAGTTTAGAGACAAGGATGTGATGCAAAACAGTGTTGACACTTTGCACAAGTCCAGACAGATGATGTCAGCTGCTTTGCCCTATTCATCAGTTCCGTAGCCCCATCATAGAAGAACACCAAATTGGTCAGGCAGGATTTCCCCTTGGTGAAGCCATGCTGGCTGTCACCAACCACCTTGTTGGTTTTCATGAGCCTTAGCATGCCTTCCAGGAGAATCTGTTCCAAGATTTTATGAGGCACAGAGGTGAGACTGACTGGTGTGTACGTCCCTGGGTCATCCATTTTCCCCTTGAAAATGGGGGTTATATTACCTTTTTTCTGGTCATCAGGAACTTCACCTGAATGCCATGACTTTTCAAATATGATGGACAATGGCTTAGCAACTTCATTCGCCAGCTCCTTCAGGACCTGCAGATGGATGAATTTCATCAGGTCCCATGGACTTCTATGAATTCATATTCTTAAGATGATCTTGAACCTGATCTTCTCCTACAGTGGGCCTCAGGTCTTCATTCTCACAGTTCCTGCATCTGCCTTCCAAGACCTGGGTGGTGTGGTCAGAGAACTTGCTAGTGAAGACTGAGGCAAAGAAGTCATTGAGAACCTCAGCCTTCTCCAAAACCAGGGTAGCCAGCTCTCCCAGTCACTTTCAGAGAGCACCCAAAGAATCTGTCTTTTGTTTGCTACATACTTATAGAAGCCCTTCCTGTTATCTTTCACATCCCTTGCCAGATTTAATTCTAACTGGGACTTAGCTTTCCTGACCTGGTCCCTAGCTTCCCGTACAATGTTCCTGTATTCTTCCCAGGCCACCTGCCCCCACTTCCACTGTTTAGGAAAAAGCTTCTTTTTCCCCCTCTACATCCTCAACAGTAATTTATGAATCCATGGCTGCCTCCTGGCCCCTGTCACATTTCCTTCTAGTCAGGATGCAACTCTCCTGAGCTTGGAGCAGATGATCCCTGAACATCAACCAGCAGTCTTGGGCCCCCTTCCCTCTGGGGCTTTATCCCACTGAACCTTACTAAACAGGTTCCTGAAGAGGGCAAAGTCTGCTCTCTTGAAGTCCAGGGCAGTGAAGTTGCTGCACACTCTTTTCACCGTCCTGAGGATCTTGAACTCAATCGTGATCACTATACCAAGGCTGCCCTGGAGTGTCACATTTCCAACCAGCCCTTCCCTGTTGGTGAACACAAGGTCAAGCATGGCACCTCTCCTTGTCGGCTCCTCTATTACTTGCAAGAGTTAGTTGCCTTCCACAAAACTGAGGAACCTCCTGGATTGCTTGTGCCAGGCTGTACCATCCCTCCAACAGATATCAAGATGGTTAAGTCCCCCATGAGAACAAGGGCCTGCGACTGTGAGCCTGCTGCTATCTGTCTACAGAGCACTTCATCCACAGAGCCCTCTTGATCAGGCGGTCTGTAACAGGTCCCCACAGTAATGTCCCACATTACTGTTCTCCCTCTGACCCTGACCCACAAACTCTCTGTTAATTGATCACTTGTCCCCAGACAGAGTTCCATACTCTCCAGCCTATCACTGACATAAATAGCTACTCCCTCTCCCTGTCTGCCTGCCCTATCTTTCCTAAAGAACCTATAACCTTCCATTCCAACACTACATAGGAGTCATCCCACCATGTTTCTGTGATGCCAATGATATCATATCTCTGCAGCCATGTGCACACCTTTAATTTCTCGTTTATTCCCCATACTATAAGCATTTGTAAAGAGGCATTTGAGCCAAGGTCCAACTGAAGTAGACTCATTGGCTAGAGTGGCTGAAATAGCTCTGCATACCTCCAAGCATTTATTACAGGTACTGGTAGCTGACTGGGAGTGCTGAGATGGAATGATGCCCCCCTCCCCCAACACATCTAGTTTAAAGCTTTCTTGACAAGTCTGGAAAGCCTCCTACCGAAACAGCTCTTCCCCTTTGTTAGACCAGCTCCACCAGCTTCTAGTAGGCCTGGCCTCTCAAATCGAGTCCTATGTTCTAAATACCCAACTCCCTGACTATGGTACCACTGTTCTAACCATTTATTAACCTGGCCAATCCTCCTAGCCTTTTTAGGGTCCTCCACTTTGACCTGAAGGATTGATGAAAACAAACCATCCAAGATCTAGAGCCCTTAACCACTTCTCCGAGGGTTCTGTACTCCTTAATGATTCCCAGGCTACTGGGTCAGGCCAACAGATTAGTGCCTCTGTGCCTTTCAAAGTAGTCACCTACTACTGTGACCAGCCTCTTTCTCCTGAGGCCACTAGCAGTGATCCTCTTTACTGCTGCATCAGCTGGTTGTTCATTTGGTGCTGGGGGTGTTTCCTCGTGAGCCCGCTACAGAGCTGAAGAGTGGTTCTGGGTGGGGATGTCGGATTTTGAAGGAAGCACCTTGGTAGCTACTGCCAGCGCCCCGTAGCTCAGCCCCTGCTGCAGAAGGACCTCCATCAGGGAACACCCAGTGCATCCCTGCCCGTTGCTCACCCTCGCCTCACGAGCCCAGTGCAGGCACTCGCTACGCTCCGAGCCCGCACTGCGGCCTCGTCTCTCACCGGCTCTGTCTGGTGCCGGCACTGCCACCGCCGGGGCAGTCAGAGCAGGGCTCCCAGATCGGACCCTGGCCCTTACCCGAGCGCTCACCAGCTTGCTCGCTGCTGGCTCTCCCTGCCTGCACTGGCTGCTGCGCCACGCTCTCGTCACCGCACTCCCTGGTACGGGTTTTACTCGCTCAGAGAGGAGCGGTCCCTTCTGCCACTGCCCCCTGTGAGTCCCTTCTCGCCTCAGCGGAGCTGCCAGACCTTGGGCAAGGCCTGCGGAGGGCTTGAGGCTCCCTCGGTGGCTCCTGCCGCCCAGAGCTTATGCTCCTGGCTGCGGGGTCTCCCCTCGCTCCGGTGTTGAAGGCTCCTCTCTGGAGATACCTCGGCAAATACTCCAACTTTATGCACTAATGTGCATAGTCCCTGCTTAAGACATGAAGATCGTCAACTTATACCATTAGGCTGTACTACAAAATCACTGGTGACGGAACACTGGAACAGGCTGCCCAGGGAGGTTGTGGAATCTCCTTGTTTGGAGATATTCAAAACCCGCCTGGACACGTTCCTGTGTAACCTTATCTAGGTGTTCCTGCTCCGGCAGGGGGATTGGACTAGATGATCTTTTGAGGTCCCTTCCAATCTCTAACATACTGTGATACTGTGATATTTTTCTCATAGGACAGGCCACTTTAGTGGATTTAAATTCTTACCTACCAAAGATTTCTAAAGCCATATTATGTTAAAATTATAATGCAATTTTGCTTTCGTTTCATACGCAACATACATTCAATGCATTAACTATCCCATTCTCAGATAATGTACATTATTTGACTGGCAGACAGGGAAAATAAAAGTGCAGTGGAAAATAAATGAGAGGACAGACTTTTCCGCTATCCCAGAAATTTTGAGTAGATTAATTCTGCAAATCTAGAACTCCAAAACTTGCTCTCAGATTCTAATACATGGCCTTTCTTCACAAACTCTTACTGCAAACAAACACTGACATATTGCCAGAGCAAACACACACCTCTTCACAGATAAATGAAAGTTCTTGCACAGAAATCCTTATGATTTCACCTTCCTTCTGAGGCAAGTCCTGGCACCCCAGTGGACAGGAAGCTAAATATGAGCCAGCAGTGTGCCCAGGTGGCCAAGAAGGCCTGCAGCATCCTGGCTTGTGTCAGAAATAGTGTGGCCATCAGGATCAGGGCAATGATCATTCCCCTGTACTCAGCACTGGTGAACCCACACCTGGAATCCTGTGCTCAGTTTTGGGACTCTCACTACAAGACAGATATTGAGGTGCTGTAGTGCATCCAAAGAGGAGCAGCGAAGATGGTGAAGGGTCTGGAGAGTAAGTCTTACAAAGAGCAGCCTAGAGAACTGGGGTTGTTTAGCCTGGGGAAAAGGAGGCTCAAGGGAGCCCTCATCACTTTCTACAAATATCTGAAAAAGGAGGTTGTAGCAAGGTGAATGTTAGTCTCTTTTCCCAAGTAACAACTGATAGGACAAGAGGAAACAGCCAAGTTGCACCAGGAGGCATTTAGATTGGATATTAGGAAATATCTCTTCAACAAAAGAGCTGTCGTTCATTGGAACAGGGTGCCCAGGGAAGGATGGAATCACTATTCTTGGAGGTATTTAAAAGACGTGTAGACTCACTTAGGGACCTAGTTTAGCGGTGGACTTGGCAGCATTAGGTTAACAGTTGGACTCACTGATCTTATAGATCTCTTCCAGCTTAAACAATCCTATGATTCTGTATTGCCCAGCATTTTGAGAGCCTCAAGCTTTCATTCAAAGAACAGGATTGATCATTCAAAGCTGTCAACACACAAATGTCTCTATTGGTGAAGCAGCCTTAAATGCTGCTAGAATTATCAAGCCCAGGAAGGGTTCTTTCTCTTTTGCCTTTTTACGTTTCTTCAATGAAGAAAAAAAAAAAACAAAAAAAAAACAACAAAAAAAAAACAATTCCCCCCCCCCAAAAAACAGCGCACACACACAAAAACCCCAAACAAAACAAACAAACCCCCCAAAAAACCACCTAAATAAATAAATAAATGCATACATAAATAAATAAATAAAGCCACACCACCAGGTTTTAGAAAAGCTAAATCCGTAAGAGTCCCATACACATGCTCTATATCTTTAATTTCTCAGTATCAGAGGAAATTTTAATCTAGCTGAAATAGTAAACCTTTTCAGCAATTGTTATCAGAAAGATTTTTGTCCAACTTGTATATGAAGGATCCATGCTCTCCTGATAGATCTGTTCATACATATTCCAAACACAGTGTCACCTGGTACACTGAAACCACTTAACCACCTAAAATAAAGAAACAATTGACCTAAGGTAGTTTTAACTACTTCTGTGAACTGCCTGCAGGCAAACAACTCCTGCATGTAAAATAGGTTCCTGATCCTCTGAAATTGATTGACTAAAACAATTACAATCAATTAACACTCTTCAAGGGATTGCTGCAATCCAAAGAAAGAACTAAATCAGCCAGGTGACCTTTAACATTAATAGACACCAGAACATTTACATATTAAGTTCTTAAAAAAAAAAAATATATATATATATATATTACTCCAGGCCCTGATCCTAAGCTGATGTGAATAAACAACAAACCTGAATATATTAGAACAACAGGGAGCTCAGCGTCTTCAACCAGCTGAGAATGTACCGCTCCAACATGCTCCAAGAGAAAAGCGCATCAAAGGAATAACTAAGTATTTCATATTAAAAAAAGAGAAAACTGAGATGTTTGAACTACAATTGCACTATGCAAAAATACAGAAAAAAAAAAAAAGGAAGTAAAGATTTAAGGCCATGAAAGGACACACAACAGATTTGTCTCCTATACATCCAACATTCCTCATCAGAAAACCTTTGAAGCTTGGAGATTTCCTTCATTTTAAGGAATATGAATTAAATCTTCTTTTATATAGCTAATTTTCATATAGTTTTACACACACCTATTCAGGCAAGAATGTGCAGATTGATTACAGCTGCTCCCAAGAACTGTCTTACCACTCCTCTCCAATGACTTACGTTGATAAATGTGCTGACTAAATTCAGCATCATTTCCTCGGATGCCACGATCGACAAAGAGATAGACAACAGAATAGCAAAGGCATATACAGCCTTTGGAAAACTCCATAAAAGAGTCTGGTGCAATAAACACCTGAAGAAAAGTACAAAGATCAGTGTCTACAGAGCCATTGTATTGTCTACTCTTTTATATGGGTCTGAATCATGGGTCATCTACCGTCATCACCTGCGACTCCTGGAACGCTTTCATCAGCGCTGCCTCCGTACAATTCCAAACATCCATTGGACTGACTATGTGTCTAATGTCACTGTCCTCGAACAGGCAGGGGTCACCAGCATCGAGGCCACATTGCTGAAACTGCAGCTGCGCTGGGCAGGGCACGTCTCTAGAATGAAGGATCACCGCCTCCCCAAGATCGTGTTTTACGGTGAACTTGCCACCGGTAGCCGCAAGAGAGGTGCCCCAAAGAAGAGATACAAGGACTCCCTGAAACAATGCCTTAGCCTTGGCCATATTGACTACCATCAGTGGTCCACCTTGGCCTCCAATCGGGAGACTTGGAGCACACCATACATAATGCCGCTGACTCCTTTGAGAGTTCACGAAGAACTAGTCTCGAGGAGAAAAGACAACACAGGAAGAATCGTGTCCCACCTGTTCCACCCAAGGAGACCTTCTGCTGTACTTTTTGTAGCCGGATTTGCCTATCCCACATTGGCCTTCTTAGTCATCAGCGCGCCTGTAGTAAGCGTGGGTAAATGCCCTTCCCAAATCTTCGTTCGCGAAGTCAAGCCATGATGATGATGATGATGAATGAAATTCAATTAGGCTAATTTTTTTATTGACTAAAATGAAGTTATCTAATATATAACAGATTTTGTCTGACTACCAAAAGGTTCATTCTCAAAACTTATTTCAAAAATACCTGCTTTCAGAATACTATAGCAATCTTTAGAAATTGGAAATAGGTTGCATTCTCTAAAATAATATCCAACAAATATTACTTGCACTTAGAATCATAGAATAGTTAGGGTTGGAAAGGACCTTAAGATCATCTAGTTCCAACCCTCCTGCCATGGGCAGGGACACCTCACACTAAAACATGCCACCCAAGGCTCTGTCCAACCTGGCCTTGAACACCAACCAGGGATGGAGCATTCACAGCTTCCCTGGGCAACCTGTTCCAGTGCCTCACCACCCTGTCAGTAAAGAACTTCTTCCTTATATCCAATCTAAACTTTGTCTGTTTAAGTTTTAACCTATTACCCCTTGTCCTATCATTACAATCCCTGATGAAGAGTCCCTCTCTGGCATCCTTGTAGACCCCCTTCAGATACTGAAAGGCTGCTATGAGGTCTCCATGCAGCCTTCTCTTCTCCAGGCTGAACAGCCCCAACTTTCTCAGCCCATCTTCATACAGGAGGTGCCCCAGTCCCCTGATCATCCTCGTGGCCCTCCTCTGGACTTGTTCCAGCAGTTCCATGTTCTTTTTATGTTGAGGACACCAGAACTGCACACAATACTCCAAGTGAGGTCTCATGAGAGCAGAGTAGAGGGGCAGGATCACCTCCTTTGACCTGCTGGTCACTCTCCACTTGCTTTCCTATTTCACAAAAGATTAGAAAATGAACCAGTGACTTACTTCACAGTTGCCAAGGCTCTTGTATCTTTACCATCCCTGAAGAATATAAATTCCCACTGAATTTGTATTTATGTAATTGATTATAAAAGGCATCAGGATCTAAACCTTATTCAGTTATTAACAACTTAGCCTGAATTAACTCACTGGTGAGAGTCCAGAGCCACCTGCCAGTACAGAAGACATTTTACATGCAAACTCCTGTAACTCATTCAGCACAAGGTGAAAAAAAACCAACAAACAAACAAAAAAAAACCAACCAATCAAACCACAAAAAGCAAACCAACATTAAATGTGGAGTTGTTGTCCATGTACTGAAAAGTATTTCTTGACTATGTCTGAATCTTGCAGAACCACATACCAAAGAGTTTTAAGTGAGATATTGCATTGCTTGTCATTGAAAGCATTTCATTAGAAAGAGTGCTAAAAAAAAAAAAAAGTTAAAATAATTAATTCCCATTAGTTGGATCACAATGACCAATTCTATTCTTATGCTGTATGTCTGCTAACATCCAACATATAAGTGCTGTTAGCTGTTCATGACAGATCAATGTTTTTTGGGGATAATAACAATACAGAACACATTTTATTAATTCCTTAGAGAGAATGGCATTCCCACTTTTAGGACTAGTCAGTTTGGAAAGCTGAACAGTATGAAAGGCTTGCCTGGTTCAATCTCTTTAAAAGGATGTTGGAACTGGTAGGTATGGTATAACACTGAGAAGAGTGATTCTGATTACACAGTGTATCCAAAAATTAAGCATTTAATTCTAGCTTAGATATAATATCACTCCCAGGACTTATGAAAGTGCCTCCAATTTTCAAAAGGCAGGGTCGAATCAATACTGTCTCTGGGTGCTCCTATATCTGTAGATTAGACAACTCTTATTCACAGTATAGTGGTAGAAATACCATTATCACTCAAGATTGATATGTCTGTGAATGTTGCAAAGCTCATTTCTGTTTTCTTCCTACATTTAAAGCCAACAATCTCAAAATATCTCCTGCTCTCCAGCTATTCTGTCACCCTCAGGCATATGTTCAGGGTGTGTCATATTATGTAACTACATAAGCATATTACCATCTACAAACCTGTAATAAGTTAGACCAGTAGCATTTATCTACAAGCTTTTAGCAGCAGCAGTAATCAGTGCATTTTACTAAATGCTTCAACTGTTCTAAAGAGATGGTTAACAGTGCCTTTGCCTACTCAGCAGCTGACAACGCAAGCCTGGTGCATGAGCACCACACCAGGCAAGCAATAAGGACATCCCACAACTCATAGCTTTTTTTGCCACAACCAAGAAGTGAGATCACTTTGTTAATATGAAGGGAATAATCAGTGCCTGCCTCCAGGGTGAATGAGGAGGTAGAAGGCAGTGGTATTCTGCATGGCAGACTGGCTTGAGGCATGCAGCATGGGTCCCAGCTACAGGAAGACACTCAAAGTTCATAAGTCAACTAAGGGTCAGTGATATAGTCTAAAATATATTATTTTTTATGATCCAATTTATGTCTTGGGGCTTAAAAGGAGAACAAAGCTACAGTAACCAAGATCAATTAATTCTGAATGGGATATTCACAAGGGAGAAGGGATTGTAGTAAGGTACATTAATAAGCTACAAGCACCTTATTAAACTAAGCCTCTCCCAGTTGTCCCTTTGTAGTCAAGCCGTCCAGCTTCTGCACTTAATACCAACTGAGTTGCCTTAATATGACCTTTTGTTAGTCCAAAGTCTCTTTTAAAGTAACTCTGCTACAAGAGAAAGACATAGGCTGACAAGCTGAGCTGAACAAAGAGATAGATCTGCCACTGCCCCAAAGAATGTGGCATAGTTCATAAATATGATGTTTACAGTCCCAGCTGCAAAATGCTAGGTCTCTTTTCCTGCTTGAGGTCTAGGAACATAATCTGCTAAAAGACAAACTGATCCAGTATTTAGATGGGATCAACATAGTTATATATACTGCAAGGGCAGAGCTACATGTACATGAGGTACCTAGAGGGAAAAGCCTACGAACTGATCTTTTATTGTTACAAAAGACTTCAGCCATGTGAAGAAGACTGAGTATCTCCAGTATAGTATTTCTGTATATCTCAGCAGAGAATCTGACTATATTAGCAACATAAGAGAGATCTATATCTGTAGCATGATTTACAAATGGACTGTACCAGCTATACAAAATAGAGGGGTAACTAGGCACTTACTGAAATTGCTCAGAATAGAGCCAGTGCTGGAATCCTGGCAGGGGATCTTACCTCTCCAAGAACACAGCAAGGCTGCACTCTGTGATAATGAAGAAGCAGAATACTGGTACCTACAGCTAGGATATCCTTGTACAGGATGCTATCCTAGAAGTCTTTTTCACACCTCCCCATTAGGCCCACAAGGATTTTATCTGACACGTAACAGAACTGTGTTCAGCTTGTTAGCAAGAGCAATAACTGTGTGCCCATTTCCTTCCTGTTCTTCATCTCCCTCTTCGTGCCAGGACTCAATTTTCTGCTCATCTTGAACTTTTGAGTCTAACCAAACTAAAGGCATTTAGAATGTGACCTAATACTATAAAAATATGTGTTAATATAAGTATTTTTTAGTTGTTAGGCTTTCTCTAGGAAGATGAAAGCACTACAGTATAATTTCTGATCAAAATAAGGGATCTGGAATATTATTCACTTCCTCATCAGGGAAGTCCCCTGTAGCAGCAACAGAAAGAGGCTAATCCCACCTGTCAATGATAAATCTTAGTTGTGAAACATATTCAGACCAGGGTCCTGTTTGAAAATGTCAGATTCCTGGTAGTGATGGTCTGGCAGTCCTGGTAGTGACGCATTTCTATTAAAAACTTAAATGATCCTAAAAAAACAACAGAAACAAAAATATTTCTTTTGGGGAGCTTCCACAGTGGGTAAATCAGTAATGTGCAAGATTAAATATTCTGAGGTCTTTCTTCCTTATTTCTTTCACTTTTATTGCATAGTAACTTCTTCTTCTAATCAGACTAAAAAGCTGAATCTGAAGGGAATCTTGAAAGAGACAGAAGTAATGATCTCTGACCACTCAACATAGTTGACTGCCTGTATGTTCATCTCTAGAATAATTTTTCAAAACTAAAAAAAAAAAAGAAGGAAAAAAATCCAGGTCCTGAGGACAGCAATGAGTTTTGGTTAACTGAGAAACTAGGCAGCTTGGTGACAAGGTCCTACCTCCTCTAAGCATGAAGAGACAAAAGGGAATATGAAACCAAAGAGTGTAGTAGTTTATCTCACCACCACTCCCTACCAAAATGCATATGTATGTAACTGATTCTTAAGAAAAGGAAACAAGGATAATAGAGACCTAGAGAAACAGGGAAGCCAGTGGAGAAAAGGCTGTATCTAAAATAATAACTATGATTTTTGCCAAGCAAAAAAAGTATAACTTCCACCTGGAACACTTTACACTTGCAAAATAAGCTCTTAAAAATATTTACCATAAGCTTTAAAACACGTATAAATACTACATAACCTACAGAAAAATGTGTTGATGTAACTGCTTGCATATTTGTTCTGGGTCCAAATACTGTTACACAATTTTCCTGATTTTACTGACATATGACTTAAGAGTGACCCTTACTCTTTAAGGAGATACAAACTAAACTGAGTCATCTAGAACATTGTTTTTTTAAGATCTATGTATCTTAGAGAATAGAGCTTTCAAAATTAGTGATCAGAATTCTGCTGAGGGTTATATTTTCCCAGTAAATTGTAGAGAGATTGTATACTTTTATATGAAATAGATAACAAAAGATAGATAATTATTTATATTATACCTCTATTATGGAAAATATTTCCAGTATCAGCTTAAATTTGTGATCAAACATTAAAATATTCTTGAGCTCTCCAGAGTTAAATTGACTTGTGCTAAAGTTCAGAACTCACTGAATTAGAAGAAATAGTTCACTTAGTGGATAAAGAAATGTCAGTGAGATCAGTGTCAAGCAAGTACTAAAGATTTGTTTCCAGCTTATCACTGCTCGCACTGACCCTGTGCCTCCACACCTTGTTACTGACTGTCTGACTTGCATGTTGAACTGTCCCTACCTTTATCAACAAGTGAAAAAAAAGCCACCCTTCTCCCAAAGGGAAAATTCTAAATACACATGGCACAATGTCTGTTGTAAGCTAAGCCTTCTGTGTAAACTGCAACTATGACAATGAGGTTCCTTGAGTTAGAATAAAATTTCCTTTCACAAGTGTTGTTTTATGCAATGCAAGTATATGTAGAACACATTTCTTTCATCCTAAACATGTACATGTTTAAGTTGCACTGTGCATAGAGAAAAGGCGTGGTGAACTTTACAGCCTTACTGTGGTAATGGATAGATTAATTTTGCTACTTTGGCACTGAAATGGAAGTTACCCACAAGACTTCTGCACCACCCTCATGTCTTAGAAGTTGCATTGTATTCCCATATGCCTTCCACCACATGTCCTTACCACCACCTTATTTCAAAATAAACAATACCATCCAGAAAGGCAGTAGACCCAAGCTTGCTTTTCAGACTGGTAATGCTTAGCATGAGTTCCTGGGGAAAGGAAACCTTTCAGTGGACAGAACTGAAAACACTTTGTCATCTTCAGGATGAGGACTGTGCAGAGAAGCTGCAGACTAGTACTCCCTTCTTCTTTCTGGGTAGATCATGTTCCAGGCAGACTTCAACACTTCCTCTGAAGTGACCAGAACAGTTCATAACACCTGACATACTAAAATACTTATATAAGTTTTAATTTATAGTCTGCAGTTGCATCTGCCATACTATATTTTAAGCAGTAAGGCACTTTGGACTAAAAATTAACATTTGACAGGGGCCGAGCTGCTGAAGTGACATCAGGAGCAGCAGAGCTTCCAGAGAAAATCTGATTCAGATCTCCAGAAATTTTAAGACGAGGATTTCTCAAACCGCTAGTATATTCCAGTGCATAAAACTGCAGAGTGCTTCAAGAAAAAAATAATCAAGGTAAGAGACATTTACATGGTAAAAAAGATTAATCTTCTTGATAACCACACAATCTGCCACTCCACCTCTAAGCACTCAGCTAACGAAGACATCTTGCAGTGTTTGAAGCTCTTACAACAAAAAAACTCTGCTAACACAGAATGTTCCAATTTTCACCAGCTGGAGAGAAAATCAGGTCATTGAATCAACTTCTGAAGAGGATCTCAGCTGAGAGAAAGCTGATCCTCATACCTTATGGAGAGGAAAAGGCAACGATCTGCAGTCAAGAGACTATAGGGAAGCTTCATCCCAAAGAAGGCAGCAGCACCACCCAGGTACTCCTGCACCCAATACCCCCTCAGACCCTCCAACCTGGGTGACAGTCTGCAGAAAAGGCCCCAGTTTGGCTACTCTGAAATTGTTCCACTAGAAAAGCTGCTGCACATGAGTTTTATATCTATAATGGATGAGAATACAGCATAGGTTATCAGATGTCTATGTTGGCTTGTATAATTCAGCTGTTTGGCATGCTATTGAATTTGCTCAAAGGAGGCATGCTCATGAAAACTGGATGACATTTGTAGCATATCTCTCTATTCACTGATCTGACATCAGTCTTACTGAAAGAACCAGAAAAAGATCTGAATTATTACTTTGTATCTATTAAAAAAAAAACACCCATATTTTTGTTTCTTAACAGATAAACTAAGTACTTCTAGGAAAAAAAAAGAAGACAAGAAAAAGATGAAAATGCAATCTGTTGCTAGTTAAATTCAATATAGAATACAGTGGGAAAAAAGGCTATCGCTTTTTAAATAAACCAAGTGAAGTTGCAATAAGCACAGGCATTTCCAATAGTCTAAAAGAATAAGACACAATACAACTTTTAAAGAATGTGTTTTCTTATAGATGGCTGTATGCTATTTGCCATCAAATAAATAGTTAATTCAGGTAAGTCAAAATAGTTCTTATTGTATGAATAAACATAATTTTTTCAGCACCTCTTTAATAATTCCATGTAAATTGCAGGCACAAATAGAAAACACTGCAAGGAACTACCACAGTATCGTAGTGTAATTCCAATTGATCCTAAATTGGGGAACAAAGGATAATCTATCTTTCCTGTATTCCAACGTACTCAGATCACAATGTTATAAACGTTTTGCAACTACTGCCTGAGATACAATTTTAAATTCTAAGCTGCTTGCATTTTTAGTTCAGAATTCACCTCATTCATTGAAATGTTACCTCAGCATCTATTAAGGTTTTGCCTTGAGCAAGGAATTATTGGGATTTTTGTTTTATTTTGTTTTTTTCATTTTTACATTTAAAAGCTGTCTGCTTCTAAAATGAAGCTATTTAATCCCTTGTCATCACATGGTCATAAAAATTGCAGGCAGACAGAAGTTAGCAATGGCTGCTTCACAGGCCCCACAGCAATGCATGGTAACAGATTTTCAAAGCAGTTCAAAGAGTCCAGTTTCCATCTGTGTTTGGTGAAGGGTGCAAAAACCTTGGGGCCATCTGAAAATTCTGCTTCATCTCTAACACTTGGAATAACAAAGGTGTTATTTTTCAAAGCCACATTCTTCCCTCCTGGGGTGGCTCTGCAGATATAGTTCAGGGAAGGTGGGAAACTTCAGAGTAGATATTCTCCTTCTAGACTTTGCCTCCTTCAGGGAGTTCTTTTGAGGATGTCACAATGGTGGCCTATATAACATGGGTTACTGCCAGCAGAGGCCAACAGTTAATGAACCCTATAGACAAATTCTTTCTTCTGATTTCAGTACAAAAGTCTGCAGGAAAACATCCATGTTTCCCCTACACAACCTTCTCTTCAAGCCCAGAAGTGTTATTTGATCAAAAGAAAGTAGAGGGTGCTCTACACCCATTGTACAACCCATGCCGCATAATATGACACAGGTATTCATTACATCTAGATAAACCAGCTTCACTAAACAAAACAATATGAGAGCAATAACAAAGAGAATTATTAGTTTGCTTTCTTCTTGATAAGTAGCCAGTTGCTAATCTGCACCTCATTGTCATACGCAGGGCAAGTGCTTCTCTGGTATTTATTTCTACTTCGCAGCTGTATAAAGTAAGAAAAAAAAAAAAACAAAAAAAAACCCAAACTTGCTAGATATTTGTTGGTCATGTCATATAATATTCCTCTACTAACCATTTGCTGTGATGGTATCACACAAACACATGCCAGAACAGAGATACAGAGAATTAGTTGATCAGAAATCAGATATAAATATGCAAGAGGCAAAAGCAATGACTATGATAATCTCCTTAAGTTTCCTTTTAAAGAGGTTCTGGGCAACAAAGGCTTTTGAAGTAAAAAAATTGTAACTTTTCAGTATCACCAAACAGGAAATATATTTTTCCAAAAACATTTTTGCTTTGCCCAAATGCTGCAATATGTGTATAATAAGTATATTTAAATTCATGTCTGGATGTCCACTTGCAGTCATACCAAAGCTTCAGTATATCCACATCAACTTTAATGGACATGGATTCAGTTGTCTTCTAGCCTAGCCAATATAGTTGTGGTGAGGATAATTTTATGAGGCTGAAGGGAGTGTACATCTATTTAATAAAATACTTCTACTAAAGACTGAGAGATACTTCTATATGGATAGGTTGGGTGAACGGTTTTGACTTCTTTGGTTTTCTAGTATGCATGTCTTAAGACAGCATCCTCAAGAGAAATTACTTAATTTTTAAAAATGTATTTTCCCCTAGTTAGCTTATTTGGTGATATCTACTGCAGCAAGACTTTATGACAGTTTTGAACTTAACCTTGGCTAGCTCAGCTTCTAGATTGGATGCATCTTCAATATGTTCTCCCATACTTCTCTCAAGACTCCTTCACTCTTCTAAAGACAACATGATTATTTTCTAGCCCTTTTCCTTTAGTATTATGCAGATCATTTCAGTGGATATAAACCAACACAAAATCAGCATGAGGGAGCTCTGCTCCAAGGTCCTTGCCTCTTTTGCAGTGCTAGGATTGGTGGGTGGCAGCATAGGCAATTCACTTTGGGGAAGAGGTGTAATTCGCCATCTGTTCCCACTGCTGGTAGAAATCAAAGTGGAAGAGAGGACAACTGTACCGCCTTTTCCAAGTGCTTATTTTATACATTTGAATGAGATTCCAAACCCTCCACTGCCTACAGGGATCCACATTCTTCCATAGGCATTTCTTGCTTTGTTGCAAGGCTCCAGGCCACATCTGTTTGTTCAAAGCTTCTGTCTTGGGGCAGACTCTACCCTGACTCGCATCATGTCTTCGACGTCATTGTAGGTGAAAGTCAGGACAGAGTCAGTCTTAAATCTTGTGCTAAAATATATCCTTTTGAGATAAAGTATTATTTCTCCATAGTTTTATCATTACCTCTGTGCCTTGGCTAATGTTTAAATCAGATTTGGAAGGATAAAGTTCCAAAACAAAACCTAGATTGCTTTCTTTTCATATGTGCTTTGTTGACTTTAGATTAATTATTCTATTGTTCTGAGCAATTTAAAATTTAAATGCAGTAAGCATTTGGTTACAGTAATTCTGATTTCTGAATAAAGATAGTTGTTTTTGGCAGCAGGCTTTCCAAGGCACTGGAAGGTTTAGAAGGCACATGGAGGACAGCAAGACCTGGCTTAATAGAAGACAGGGTTATTCTTTCTGCTTGTGGAAAAGCTCTTTTAGGACTCCTCGCGTGACTTGGTACATACTATTTGATGCATAGGAACTGATGGGGAATGGGGAGCAGTGACATTTTTGGTGAGAAGGGAAGCACTTTGAAGTCATTCATTGTTCTGTCTCTTCTAGTGCTTGCACACTTCCCATCACCATGGTAACTGCCTGCTTCAGTGAAAAAGGAAACCTGCTTGGAATTTGTTTTTGAGTCATGCATGTACTGTTACAACAGTGGTTTCTGACTAAATTATTAATTTCATGTCATCATCAAGCTTAGGTAAGCTATGCAAACTTGCAGCAGCCGAGCAGCAAACCTGACAAGAATTTTTGCAGTATGTGCAGGTTGAAAATGAACCACTGTTTTAAACTGAAGGGATTAACTATCATAATAAAATAATATGCTACTAATCCAAAGTAAGCTTCCATGGATTTTTGTATCGTGCCATTATCTACCACAACAGCTAGACCACTTCTGAAAGCGGGCATTTAAAGTTTAAAGCTGCAGTTTGTTGAAAAATATTTTTATGGCATAGCAATCATTGCTTTCCTTACTTCAAATATATTTCTTAGACTCCAGATATGCTTTGTAGTTGGAAATAAATAGTTAAATCTGATATAAATGGGAAGTAAAACATACAGCACTTCCTAATGAGGGCAGAAAGTCTAAAGTGACCAAGAACTGTTCTTTTCAAAAGAGGAAGATGATAAAAAACAAATTATCAGGGCTACACTGGCATCAAAACTCTTAACATTCATCATCAAAATACTAATCCCTGACCACTTCAGAGATATGGGCTGATGCTTTAAACTCATCTTTCACTAGGTACTACACCTAAAATCCAACTCAGTCTACAACTGATTCTGTCCCAGTCACTAGCATAGTGTTTCAGGTAGCATGGAAAATTATGCCCAGCATTCACCAAATCCAGACTAGGATAAATATAAAATCTAACTCATAGTGAAAATCCTAGATACGTTCTGCAGAGAGATGCCCCTTATGTATTTTAATGATTCAGTTACTCTAACACAGTGAATTAGTAGGGAAGAAATGTAATGATTATGCTTTCTTTCACATTGTGTATAAAGTATTATCATAAAAGTATGAAAACTGTTCTTTTAATGTAAGGTGTGCCATTTACTAGGCAAAATTTTCTTAATGTTGCAATAACTGTACATATGACAGTAAGTTGTCTCCACATGTTAAGCCACTACACATCTCTGTTAAAACAAGCAAAACAACCACACTTTGCATACCACTTGATGCCTGTTACACAAGAAAAATGAAAGATATGAAGCAATCTTTTATGCATAGGCTTTAGCATAATCCATCTCTATGCATATGCAACATAATATATAGTCAAGAAAAAAGTAACATCCATATGTTGTACTGAGTCATTATCATATAGGCACACAAACACTACAGACATTAAAAAGCAGACTATAAATGCATAAATTGAATAGGAAAACAGGCCTGCGCCTTTCACACAAAAGTCACTGGATCTTTCTTAAGCAAGGTTAGGTTGAGAAAGTTGGGGCTGTTCAGCCTGGAGAAGAGAAGGCTATGTGGAGACCTCATAGCAGCCTTCCAGTACCTGAAGGGGGGCTACAGGGATGCTGGGGATGGACTCTTCATTAGGGACTGTAGTGACAGGACAAGGGGTAATAGGCTAAAACTTAAACAGGGGAAGTTTAGATTAGCTATAAGGAGGAAGTTCTTTACTGTGAGGGTGGTGAGGCACTGGAATGGGTTGCCCAAGGAAGTTGTGAATGCTCCATCCCTGGCGGTGTTCAAAGCCAGGTTGGACGAAGCCTTGGGTGACACGGTTTAGTGTGAGGTGTCCCTGCCCATGGCAGGGGGGTTGGAACTAGATGATCTTAGGGTCCTTTACCACCCTAACTATTCTATGATTCTATATACAATTTAGCTTAATTCAGATGTCTGCCCAGCAACTGGCTTGGGGCTGGAGCATACACAGGCAAAATGTTATCCATACTTCCATAAAAATCAGCCAGTGTTTGCCATGTCCACCGATACTATCATGGCTGCAATTCACATAGACAGTAGTTATTTGTCATTATACAGTTCTGACACTACCTGTATGGCAAGTGCCAACATGAAACTAGGTCTGTGACACCAAATACTGAAATTGTTGATCCATATGAAGCTTGATGCCAAAGACACTCAGGTGGTAGTATTAAGGAATTGATCTAACAGTATTCCAGTTCTATATATACAATTACTTCAGTATAGAATCATGGCATCACAGAATGGTTAGGGTTGGAAAAGATCTTAAGATCATCTATTTCCAACCCACCTGCCAATGGGCAGGGACACCTCACACTAGACCATGCCACCCAAGGCTCTGTCCAACATGGCCTTGAACATTGCCAGGGATGGAGCATTCACAACTTCCTTGAGCAACCCATTCCAGTGCCTCACCACCCTCACAGTAAAGAATTTCCTCCTTATATCTAACCTAAATTTCCCCTGTTTAAGTATGAACCCGTTATTCCTTGTGCTGTGACTATAATCCTTGATGAAGAGTCCCTCTGGCATCCCTGTAGGCCCCCTTCAGATACTGGAAGGCTGCTAAGAGGTATCCATGTACCCTCTTCTCCAGGCTGAACAGCCCCAATTCTCAGCCTGTCAAGACATGATTTTAACTAAATACACATGATTTCAACTAAATTGCTAGTGTTAGATAAAAGCAAGAAAGCCAAGATGGCTCTATTAAAACTATTATTCTTTTTACCCTATACTGAAAACTTTTACAGCTTGTGTCTGCAAACCCAACTCCCTATTTAGGAAGCAAGCTAAACATTTTTAAAAATTAGTAAGAAAAACAGCTACACATTAATAAGTACGTAAATACTTTCTTGAAGGAGATAAAAAGTGCTACGACAAAGCAGAAAAACAATAAAAATAATATTACGCTAGTATTCACATTTCCTCCTTAGTCCATTTGCTCCCAACTTGCAATATACAAACCAGGAACACCAAGCAGAGTAATTTGACCTTAATAACTAAGCTTAGGGAAAAAAACCCAAAACCATTTTAAATACAGGCACTCTACTGCTTGCAATAGAAAAGCAGGTCTTTTTATTAATTATAAAATACAAGATAAGTGGATCACTTTCAATCAAGTGAATTATAACAAAACATCTTTTCTCAGCTTTTGACCTGAATATACTTGTGTAGCTGTGTCTGGCATAATTTATGCAGAACAGATTAACTATTACGCATAGTGCATATACTTATTACTAAGTTTCTTTTCTATGTGGATCAAGACTACATCATTCAATAAAGTGCAACCCCTCAACTACACTACTTCTGTGTCACAAGCACATTTCCATTATATACATAAATTAGGGTCTAGGTAAAGTTTAGTCTTTGTGACGAGGCACAAGCATTCGGATCTAGAGATTAAGATGGACAGATTAACCTTTAGTCTCAAAACATCCTTTAACATGTGGGTTTGGGTCTTTTTTTCCATGCTGTTTTGCATCCACAGTATAGGACAGGCACATAGAGGAGGCAGCCATAGGCAAGCAGCAGTTTTCCTGCCCAGTACCTCTAGCAGTTACCAAACCTCAGGAGTTTTCTGGGGCAAGATACGCCTTCTGGAGTATCTCAGCTATGCCCCATCTCATCCAGACCTACACAGCCAAATCCAGCAGTGAATAGGCTTTTGTACAGGCAGGTGCACAGAGCACATGGCATGGGCAGTACAGTGGCTGCAGGTGACTGCAGAGAACAAACAGGCCTTCACCATTCTTCGGCAAGAACTGCCTGCAGATTTAAACCTTTTCACAGCAACAAATGGCCCATTAGATTTTCCCTTAGCATGTAGCCTGTTTTACTCCATCCCTTTGTACTTAAGTTCATTGCTATTGAGATTCTGGGGGCTGCTGTACACAGGTCTTTCTTTTGCTCCCCTGAATTCTTCCTCAGCCATAGCTATGCACCTCCCTATTGCTTTTGGATGCAATTGTGACTCTTACACCATTCTGACAGGAGCTTTCTCTTGCTTTCATTAGGCCACTGGTTGACTTGTACAGAACAAAGGGAGCTAGCTTGCCTGTCACGTATGATTTTTGGTATCCTTTGCAAGGATGATTATTGGAGTCTTAGAGCAGACTGGTCAATTTTCTTGGAAGTCATCACTATTAGAGATTAATACACAAAGGTGAGAGCTGTTTATACCTGACCACAATAACTTTTTAGCTGGTTATTGCTAACCTAGGCAAATATGAATGAAAACAATCCTCACAAGAAGATACAGACACTTATATTAAGTGCATACATTTGCCTTAATTAAGGAAATTAATTTCTGCATGCTTCCCGTTTCAGCAGTGTAATCTAAAGGGAAGTCTATGTATTGAGCTGCTAGACATTCCCAGCCTGCGCAAGTGAACTCAAAAATCTGGTTTCCATCTGTGCTATGAAAAGATCAGCTAAATCAGATTTAACTGATTAACAAAGCACCCCATCTTGTAGAAGGGCTCTGTGCACTTTCTTCATGCTCCAGCATCTCAACCAGGTGCCTTAAGGTCCAAATTCAGCAGTGCTTTTGGTGGGTTGAACAGCTCACCCCCCGAACAATGACAGCAGCTACACTAAGCTTGCGTAAATTTGAACTTTTTTGTGCTTGCATTAGCCAATAGTAAGCAGATTACTGAAGCAATCCCTCTATCTGTCAAAGGAAGAGAGAGACAGCATAGATTTGATCATTTTGCCTTTATCAAGAGGGGTGCAAGGGAATGCCGCATATGATTTTTAACATGTCAGCACATTCAGTCACAGGATAGTTGACTGGTCTGTTCCAGTACAACTAATTTGACTAATAATAATAATCCTCTGTAATAAACTCATAGCTTGAGCTAGAGCCATTAATCTGACTTCCCTCACCCTACCCTAATTCTGACCAGCAGTTAGGGAATCTCCATCCTTCCCATCACTGAGCTGAAGACTGTGTCAACAGGAATTAAGCAGCCACCTGTGATACTACCTGCTGCAATCTATTTAATTCTTTGTCACATGACCATTTTGGTCTTTTTATAGTTCATTCATTGCAAAAGGAGAAGGAGAGGAGAAACACTGCTGATAGTTCTCCACCCCCATGAGTTATGAAGCTGCCTTTACATGACACAGGATCACCAGTAAGATGTTTCTATTTGGTCTGGGTACTTTCCTACTCACTGTTGTGTTAAGCTTACGGTAAAACCATAAATGCCGTATCCATTCCTGGTATAGTCAAGAGCCAAAGCAATATGCTTCAGTCCCCTGACTATTTGTATCACCAGTTTGTTTAGAAACTGTAGGAAGCAGAGAAATTGGGAGTCACACAAGAAAAAGTTCCTGCTTCATGGCACAGAACGAGAGCTCTGCCTGGTTAGATGTTATGAGAAGCAGCCTTCTGCTCTAACAGAAGGTCAGTTCACAATCAAAAACCTTATTCCAGCCCCTTTCCCTGCCCCTCATCCCTCCCCAAAGAAGGCCTTAAAACATTTTTATGTTTTTCTAGTGCTATTCTTCAAGAGAGAGAAACAAGATAGAATTTTTTGTATAAAGCTACTCTTTTTGCGTGCTTCGTCCTTCAAGTTACCCCAAAGCAATATAAAACTGAAAGCTTTGTTCAATGTTGTATGGAACACTGTGACTCACCAAACATATCCTGTGAATTGCAGAGGCATGCAATGTGAGCTGGTTTATGTATATATAGCAATGTTGAAACATTCCTGGTTTAACATGTCACTACTTACTTCCCAAAAGAGGAATCAGAGGGCATGATAGCTCAACACCTCTTTCGAGAACCTGCAAAATAGAAATATATATATATAGTTCTGTGCATCCACTGATAACTTGAGCTTACATAGACCAAGTGTTAGATATGAGTACCTCATGAGACACAACAAAAATCTTGGTAAGTATGGACTCTGTCAGATCCTATTGATTTAAACTAAGATTCACATCACATCACAGAAGAAGGATGTGAGGTTTTGAAACATTTTAGGGCAAAATAAAAGGGTACCCACTGTAAGAATGCATAATCCTGTAAAACTATGGAAAACCCATGCTTCATGGGAAGTAATATCTGTAATATATATTTGTAAATATATATATATATTTGTAAATATATAGTAATATTTGAAATAACTCATATGCTAGAATATAATGTTTCAGCAAACCTGAGCCGTATATAACAATATTTGAAGTCTTAATAAAGAGTTAAATGAATGGCAGTGCTTTAAAACAAACTGTGAAAAAGCAGCAATATAGTGCAGCCTTCACTGAAGTATAACTTAATTCCAGCCTTCTCTCGTAATGGTATACTGTAACACCAAACTGATGGGCAGTTAGGGTTACCAGGTTACAAAGGTACATTTACCACACTGACATTTACCATAAATGTAGTAGATTGTCATTTCCTATAATGTAATATGTGAAATTAATAACAGACCTAGTTACAGTGGATGGATTTTGTGCAGGTTTTTTTAAAGGCACGTCATACAACTGTGAAAATAGAAGAACATCAGAATACTCAAGGGTAGATTGGGAGCCACAAACCAGGAGAATAGCCTGTATTAAAAGTAGTGTCTGTATTAGGCAGTATAAACTGTAGGCAAAGGAATTCTATGTTTCTATTAGGGAGATCACATGGGCTAAAAAGTGACCCCATTTGAAATATCACATTCTTTTATGAGGCATGACAGTCTCACAGCCATAGGAAACAGAAGAGGGGGGGAGGAGAGAGGGAGAGAGAGATTGAGAGAGAGAGAGAGAGAGAGAAAATGAAGGTTGGCAACACCAGTCCCTGAAGCTGATATGAGTAGTTCATCAGGAGTCACTCCTGGCAGATACTCAGCTTCAAGATCTCATGGAATTCTGTGTTCATTCCAGGAACATGGAATAGACAGCTCAGAATGGCCTTACTTGGGCCAAGTCTGTGCATGTTTTAATTTATCCCACTTGAATCTCTAAGATTTATGTTAAAGTAAGTCCTTTAAAACTCCTCATTTTAATTAAGTAACTTTATAAATGTACCTTCCATCTCCAAAATAAAAGTTAAATTGCTAAAAAAAATCTGCTTTTCTTAAAAAAAAAAAAAAAAAAACCCTGGATCAACACAAGATGTCAGTGGGCAAAAGGTGCTTTATTGATACAGTGCTTCACATGCTTTCCACAGTTTGTATCCCGAATCAGACCATCTTCAGTATGCATTTTAAGCCTGGTTTATTCACATACTCACTGTTTTACACAGGTGTAAGCTATTCTACCAAAAGCAGCATAAAAACTAGTAGGTAAAATTAAAAATCAGTAAGTTTTTTTCAGAGTCAAGGTTCTGTTTCATTTTACCAATATAATTCAATTCTGACTAATTTTGTACCAAAGAAAAAAAACAAAC
Organism: Neopsephotus bourkii; assembly: GCF_033783945.1. Classification (NCBI taxonomy): domain Eukaryota; kingdom Metazoa; phylum Chordata; class Aves; order Psittaciformes; family Psittacidae; genus Neopsephotus; species Neopsephotus bourkii. The sequence continues at coordinate 695,484 of NW_026902050.1, forward strand.
CACCGAACAACTATCGCACAATTACCTGTCAAAGAGTACACAAGTTATTAAAATTTCTTATCATAGCTAAAGATAAAATATTATATTTTCCTGTGTCCACTTCTCGCACTATGCCCATTCCCACAAAGCTTGCACCCTTTCACACCAGCCACCTACTTATCTCTTAGAGCTCCCATTAGTTTCACTTCTGCTAAATCTTCTGAGAATAACTAAATGAAAGTGAGATAAAGAACTACTTTAGGGTTGCCTCTATAGCTTATGCCCTTACATTAATTCTATGAACTCAGATTTTGCCATTATAACAGAATTACCATAGATTCATAAGATTAACTAGGTTGGAAGAGACCTTTAAGAACATCAAGTCCAACCTCTAAACATGCTGGGGTGGTCCCTGCTTGGATCCTTTCCAAGGAGGCAGAGCTTTGGGTGTCCTCACCCTGGGGCTTCAGACTCAATTTGCATGCATTTACTCTGTGTGAGGTTTTCAGTCATCTCAACCTTTATCTCTCCAGTGCAGCTTTGCATTGTTTTCCATGTCTTTTGTTACAGAATATGTAGAAATATACTGGAAAGCTTACAACAACTCTGCACAGATTCTATGTGCACTACTGTACTGCTAAGTTGCATGCCAACTTTTGTTCAGCTTAACACCTTCCAGACTAATAGAAATGTTTTAATCAAGAGGTATTACTCAAGAATACCTCCCCATTAAACATTGCTGTTGTAAGTATGCTTTGTTACTTGTTTTAGGATTACAAGGCCTGTTTACATGGTCAGTCTGAGATGCATTAGCTGTAAATTCCAAGCAGAAACATTTCTTTTTACTTTTTGAGTGCCTGAAAACTGTTTTTCTGCCCTGGTTTGTCCCATCTTTGTCTTCAGCAAGTTCTGTTGCTAGGGAAAACACTAAGGCAGTGAAACACCATTTTTGCTGTGTACAATGTGCTTTTTAATGGTTTTATTCCATTTTGCTTATCAAACTCAGAAGCCAACTATCGATCCTACCAAGACCTCATGAGTGAAGATTAAAGCATTCCAACATGCTTGTCTACAGGTGTGCCATGGTGAATTATGATCTTCACATAATTCATAGAATGAAAAAGTAGCACCAGGAAACCAACTGTTAATCAGTGTATAGGCACAGGAGATCAATCTTTGATTCGTGTATTCACAAATCCTGTTTACTTGGCCACATTAGAGAACAGACGGGTGTTCTGGAATGGATTCTTAGAAATGATGGATGTAATTGTCAAAACTGCCAAGGTCAATGTATAATGTTCAAAAAAGAACCAACTCATTTCAAGCACCTTCCATTTATCATTCATGCAATCTGACCCCCAGTTCTCTTTGTAATAACATACTATGAGGGAACAACTGCTGTGTTCATTCCTATATACTCCTGTGGACTTTTAAATATCAAGCAGGTCACAGCCTTTCCAAAAGACTGAGGACATTTGTATATAACTTTTTTTCACCCTGAAGTATGTGGAAGCTATTAGATGAAGCCTGACTTTAATAAGAGTGAGTTTGTTTCCTATAGAATTGTTATACTGCAGTACTATATACATTTGAAAGAAACTTGTTCCAGAATTTCATGGTTTTTCCATTTAAGAAATGTACATTGATTTATAAGTTTTGAAAAACATAAATAATTTGATTTTCAGAACTGAGATGTTCCCACCACTGATGATGTATCTTAGTTGCTTAACATCATGCTGTGGAATATAAGCCAACTCTAAATAATGAGGGTTAGAGAAAAAACTGTCCCTGTGGACAGTTCACTCCATAACTTAGCCATTACTTTTAAATACCAACCTTGATCAGAGTCAGGATACTGAATCAAGAAGAATGGCCTGGTAGGTTGCATTTGTATGTAGGTCTAAGTATCTGGAAGTAATTAAAAGTGTTTTACATTTCTATTTAAATCTGAAAATTAAATTTTAGCTTTTTATTTTTTAAATGTGACATTTTAGAATTACAAAATCTCAAAAAATCCATGTTTTCTGGTATTATCTTTCATAAAGGTGAACAAGGGGAAAACATATGCTTCCATCAATTTTTGGTTACCAGTGTGTGCACTTTTTTTACTTTTGGAATTTGCAACTTTTACCACTCTCTTTTCATGAACAGTGGTACAGACTAGCAGAGTGAACCTGAAAATAGATACCCAGCAGGTCATTTTCTCTCAGGTTACAGAGAATAGAACTTTGTTTCACCATTGCAGATGGCTCACAATTATTTTTTTAAGATGAACAGAGAAGAATACAATCAGAACACACATGAGTAACACAACCTTTCCCCTCCTCTCCCCCAGAGTGTGATGGCAACCAGACAGTTTTCCTTTCAAGAAAATACCACAATTTGGTTCATTGTCTTTTGAACAATTAAGAAATGAAGACACATCTGAGGATCTGGTTCAAGAGTAGCACAACCCACTAGGTGTAACTGACTCGCAAATTAAAAGTTGTCACTGAACAACTTTATGAAGAAGGTGGAGAGGCCTGGGATCATAAGGCTTCAATTTAATATGACCAGTCTCCACTGTTTCAATTAGAAATATGTGATGAAAAGCTATTTCTTCACTAAGGCAGCATCTCTAAAACAGAAGTTTAAAGAACAGATATTTACCAAATTTTTCCTTATTCATTTTACACCATTATCTTTTCATGAAAAAGTAACAACCAGCTGTGCAGTTCTATTGGGATGTCATATTCCTCCCAAATAAATAAATTTTCTCCTCAAGCTCATCACATCATAGTAGAATTGGGAGGTAGTCTGCATAATTTCTTCATTTCATAGAATCATAGAATGTTTTGGGTTGGAGTAATGAAAGATCATCTAGTTCCAACAGCCTGCGATGGGCTTGGACACCTCACATTAGACCAAATTGCTCAAGGCCCCATTCAACCTGGTCTTGAACACTTCCAGGGATGGAACAACCCCATCTTCTCTGAGCAGCCTGTTCCAATGCCTCACCACCCTCACAGTAAAGAGCTTCTTCCTAGTATAATCTAAATCCCCCCCTCTGTCAGTTTAAAGCCATTAACCCTTGTCTTACCCCTACACACCCTTGTAAAAATTCTCCCTCTCCAGTTGCCTTGTGGACCCCCTTAACATTGAAATAAAGTAGTTACTTGTAGGTGAAAAAACTGTGACATCACCCTGAAGGACAACAGAAGGGTCATGTTGAAGTAATTATGTCTGAAATAGCAATTTTTATTTTCTTTTAACTCTAGCATATGCACCTTACAGCTGAGCTGTAATCTTAGTGACAGAGCTTTCTGCTTATGAGGACTTTCTCCATAAATACTCTTTAAAATGGAGGAGAGGGGAAAGGGGGAATCTTTGAGGTCTAGAACAGAGAATCTCCAGAAAAAATGATTACTTCCGCTTACATGATCAAAAAAGAAGTGAAAGATTCTGTTTGCAAGAAGCTTCAGAAATATGACAGGGTAGAATGATTGATACAGAAGAGTTCCACATCTCCCCCCAGAATCAATGTATCTGCTGTGAAGGCTATAAATCTCAGGCTGTTTGAAAGGCAGGCTGCCATGGGATGTCAAAGTGGTCTCCCTGACAGACTAGGCATTTATAAGACTTAACTGAACATGAACTATTCCAACACTTGGCTGAAGAGCCACCATGGAAACATCTATAGCTCAGGAGGCAATGTATGATCCATTGCTTGTCTGGAAGCAGTAGTGATGTGCTGGCACACTGGGGCATCTGTCAGGCAGTTACAGCTGATGGTTTGGAGATGGCTTACACTCATCTATTGCAGACACACAGGGTGCTAGGGTGCAGTGGAGCTCACAGGTCCACATGGTTTTGTTTTGTTTTTAAATGAACTAACATGCGCTAGGGCAAAACCTTTTGATCACTTCAGAATAAAAATTTACCACTATGAGAATATATTTCATTTGTGATCAGTACAAAGGGAGATTAATTAATCTGATGAGTTTTATAATCCTTTGCACCCCATTCTTTTTCAGCAAACTTGGTATTCAGGTGTAAATCTACTGTAGAGACAAAAGAATGCTTTGTAAGCAGCAGCAGATTTGAAGTATAAGCTATGCTGCAGGTGGAGTTTAGGCAATGCTGTATTTTTACATAAATCTCAGTCAACAAGTCAGACATATAACTTTAAAAAGTAGCTATGGAAAACAAAAATTAGTTCTTCTGATGAAGCAACTCATTACACATTTTCAATGCATCATGACATAAGACTACAGCAGGTCTTAGCCTCCGCATGTGGAATTTATCAGGAAGAGCCAGTGGCAGCAACTAATCAGTAACCACAAATATCAGGGACACCCGGAGGCAAGATTGCACCCCTGCAGATATGCTACACAACACTGGATAACAGGCACACTAATGAGAGGGCTCATGCGTAGGTACTAGATATGACCCACTTACTTGCCTTCAAATTAGATCACATAAGCTTGGAGTGCAAACTCATGGAGCTATTTCATTAGAAGGGTTATAGAAGTTTCAGGTGCCAGCCTTACCATATGAGGACAGCAACTGTGTATTACTCTGGCCATCAGTAGTCTTCACGCACAGGCAGTGGTGTCAAAAGTTAGCACTTGCAGATGAGAACTGTGAAAGATGTGAATACAAGTGTCAAGTTATCTCTCTCTAGAGCACAGTACTTATCCACTGAACATGAATATATTTCTTTACCTCAGAGACTCAGTATATGTGAGAAGAAGCTGCTTTGCCATCTCACCTTCTTTATGTCTGCTGAGTTCTTTATGTCTGCTGAGCTTTCCACTAAACAATTACTATTCAGCTTTTATAGAAGAAAAGTTTTATTTCTTGTTAGAACCTACCTCAACCAACGTAACACTCAGTTCTTAGGAAAAAAGCAGATGAATTTGCAATTGGAATGCTAAGCTGGGACATGAAAACCCTGCCTTGAAATACCTGTTGTAGTATACTATACAGCTGCAAAATGGTGGGCAAGACGCTGCTCCAAGTCCCTGTTTCTGACAGGGCTTGTGCAACCAGCCTTAACAACTCTGAGGAGCTTAGACACTTGCTCCTAACATGACATATGGCACAAAACATATTACAAGACATTCCTGGATGCTTTGAATGGACGCATTTTTACAAGACAATGATTATAGGCCAAAATGAAGGGCTCATTTTAATTCATACATTGCCAAAAAAAAAAAGGTATTGGAGAAGAGTCACTGCAAGAAATGAGGTGACTGTTATTAATGAACTGAAACTGTGTGCAGAGTGCACACCCTCACAATTGTGTAACTACCAAACAAGCTGTCTACAGTTGTATATCTATTTAATTGGAGTAGCGCAGAAAGATCATTTTGTTTATCTGAAGGCTAGCTTCTGTCAGATATCAAATTTGTCCTTTTCTCAATTTAAGTCATCCAACCCTTAAGATATAAACAGGACATTCTAATAATTTTTGGATGTGCCATTCCTCTTGAGTCTCCTACCATTCCAAGCACTCCTCATGATTTGCAATAGGATCAGTTTTTAAAAGGTAGAAATTACTATTTTGTAACAACCTGGCTATATCACAATAGTACATGCTTTTACAGTTTTCTTAAATACAGTTGATAATGCTCCTCTCTTTTACATGAAAGACATGATCTTCACTGTTTTTCAATTGAGATATGAAAGGAGAAGAGAGTAATTATATTTCTGCTTCATTTTTTTGCCAACATTATCAAATACTGAAGTATGTATTACTGTAGGCTTCTGCAAAACAAACTAAAGGGACAGTAGTGTCAGAACAGAAAACGGAAGAAGAAAGTCAGCTTTGAAGTCTACCTGTACATCTTCACTGCGCTGCCAGCTCTGAGCTCATTTTGAAATCAAAGAACGATCACACAAGATTCGAAGCAATCAGACACATATTGCTACATGGAGACTTCACATCAAGTTTGTTCTTTTTAGCATGGAAAAGCAAAAACCCTGATGTTTTCAGATGAAAACTACAAGCAAATTAGTCACATCTAGCATATTCAGCATTCCAGTGAAGGAAAACACTTTGAAAACTTATAAAATGTGTTATTTTCTTGAATATATAGTACAAAAACCTGTAATTTTTATGCAGCAATGGCAATCAGTTTTGAAATCTTCACAGATGTGCTCTTAAAGTTATTAATTTCACAAGGATAATCATGAATGCTTTACTCAGCTGTTCTACAAACATTAGAATACTACAAATCAAATCAAGTCCTAAATTATGACACATCTTGTCCTTAAAGATGGGATTTTTGGTTTGCCTAGCATGCTTTGAATGAGACTAGCTAAAAGAGCTAAAAGCTTTATAAATGCTTGAGCAAATGAACAGAACAGAAGACACTCCAGTTATATTTAGTAAGCCACGTTATCTCATGAAGAGGAGAGTTTTGGCTGCTAGTTACCTTCCTGTGAAAAGGCCTGGACATTAACATCTGGGAGAGGAGACTTCAATGGAAAGGAAAATTACTTGAATAAGTTTCACCTGACAACATGTAATGCAAAGGGAGACAGTGAAATACAAGACTGTACAGATGTCAGACATGTTTGGTTCAATGCATTTTTACTGGACACTGTAGATGTTAAAATTTGTCAATCTGTTATTCAAGACAAAAATTCACTAATATTATGTAACCAATAAAATACTTGGTTAACAGCATCCAATTCGGCACAAAACAAACAAAGCTGCTGTCAATATTCCTTTTAATTAACCCAATAGTATTAGCTGCTTATGACTTCATTCCCCTCAGTCCCAGTGGGCAACCGGAAAGCAATTCTCACTATTACTTAGCTCCCGTGGCGTAATCCACAAGAGGCTGTCAGTTTGCCACAGTTTGTGACCTCTGACCCAATCACTTTCTTCCTTTTAACATTACTACCTTTGCACATTTAATGAACTTTGTACATGGTTAAAAAGATGTCAGCACAGTGAAATGATAGTCCCTGCTGTGAAGGCTCCATTGTTTCTGTAAGTCTAATTGACCTTTCACATTACAGAAAATGAGAAAAAAAAAAAAATCAATATAGTTACTTAGTCACCAGTCCAAAGCTATCTTTTATAATTAATATGCTAACCACATTGCTTTTGGAACACTGACACCCAAACACCCCTCGATGTACAAAAATGAATTCTCATTAATAACCATTATATTAATCACTGTTGCCCAGAACTGGAACCTGACTGCGAAATCCCCTGGTGGAAATTGCTATAATCGTTCAAACTACAAGAACGAATATTTTTTCAGCATAATTACTGCTGTCTTCTTTATTGGAAAATATCCATTAGATGGCAGCTTTTAGTTACGTAAATCAGGTTGATTAATTTTTAATTTTTAGCATTTATATGACTTTGCAAAAGTAAAGATCTTTGATAATTTAAATGATTAGCTGAACAATTATTAAAGCAAGTTGCAGCAGTTCAAATATTCATTTAGTTACTAGAAGAGCCATACATCATTAACTTCCAATTAAAAATTTTGAAAGTTGTAAATGGTGATACAATAAAAAGTATGATTGTGTTCCTGTCAATAGAGCAGCATACTGTTGTGTGAATATTGCTTTAACTTCAGCTAAAAGCAGGCAGTGTATTCAGTACTAGTATTTCAGCAGCTATTCCATGTGTGAGGAAGAAGAGATCCTCTACCTATCTGAAAGTAGTTAGGAAGAGGCATCCAATAGCAGCAGGGCACTTTTGTGCTGTTCACCCCAATCCTCCTACTGTGAGATGGAAACAGAAACCAGCTGCCAGTTCGCCAACACTGTTTCAAGATCGAGACCAGTTCCCTCAACAGCCTGCTCTGCAGAGGTGTTCAACATATTAGCCCCTTAACACAGCACCTGCTGTAGCTTGGTTGTTTTTTTTTAGACACGCACACAACTGCCTGGTCTTGCCCATACTTGTATGTTAAAGCACCCAGAGCACACCTTTACACACCTCCACAAACATTTGGCATCAAAGCAAAGGGTGCTCCTGCCTCTCACCCCATGTCAGCACAGGCTGCTGAGCCCAGCACCTACAACAGCAATTATCTTTCCAATAGAAGTGTCCTGCAAGTAGCCAGCCGTTTTTTTTATGCATTAGTGCAGTAGTTAGACTGCTTCCTAAATACAAGGGGATTTTATTTCATATCTTACTCTGCCTTCCTTGAATGGCTACAGCTGAGCTGAATACCTGCTGAATTTTGCTTAAAAGCCTTCATCTGGATAACATCATGGCTAGTCATCAGCTGCTTCACTGAAATCAAAGCTAGCAAACAGTGGAAGGAAAAGAATTGTGACACTACTGCTAAGCAATGAGGCTCATCAACAGCATTCACTTTATACCTACATTGTATACGGACCTAAAAAATGTTGTACTCAAATTCAGTTACACTATTCTGACCAACCTTCTGCCAGCTTGGCAAACAAAATCTTCAAATATGTACAGAGTGCTGGCATTATTGCAGATGTAATTTTATACCTTTCTGGAACTAACTTTCAAATATTGTAATAGGAACCATTAAAATACGTTGGGGTGTTTGGGTTGGGTTTTCTGGTTTGTTTCAGGGGTTTTTTTTGGTCAGCTTTTCTTTTTTTCCCCTGAGGAAATAAGAGGACAGTTGTATATGGTGAGTGCTGGATGATCTGGTTGTTCGTTGTTTGGGGGGGGTTTGTTTTGTTTATCTGCAGTTTCTTTGGTTTGGGGTTTTTTGTTTGTTTTTATTTTTATACTATTCCTTTGACACTTTCACAGGGAAGACCATCATCAGTACAACTTACAAGAGTTCTATACAGAAGAACCACATACTGTGCATAAAGCAGTTATATCTGCGTGCTTGTGAACTTCCTGATTTTTTTCCTTCTACCTCCAATTGTTAAAAGCCAATTTAACTCCTGCACTAACCAGGTAAATTAACTTATCACTGAGGTATTAGTAATTTTGTGTCATACTTCCTTCTGTGCCTGTGTGCCTTTCCTCCCTTCCCCAACAGAAATTGGAACATGTAAGCTTCTGTCTAGACTTGAACTTATAGAATCATAGAATAGTTAGGGTTGGAAAGGACCTTAAGATCATCTAGTTCCAACCCACCTGCCATAGGCAGGGACACCTCCCACTAAACCATGCCACCCAAGGCTTTGTCCAACTTAAACCTGGATTACCCTGAAATATACACTTTTTAGGAAAATGTAAAAAACACAAGGATGGGGAGATGGAAGTATTCAAAATAGCGTTTATGGATGTAAATCACCTGCAGTGGACTCAAGTCCCAGCGATGATTAAAAATCCAGGGAAAAATCTCTCCCTATCATTACTAAACCTCACAATTTCCTTTAAGAAATTCCGCAGGTACCTCATGGAATTGTCTCATTTAAGGGATCTTCTAAAATAAGGCCACAGTACTTCTAGTGTGCAGCAAGAGAGTCCTGATCCAGCCAGTTTTCTTATCCACGCTCTGCCCAAATTTATTAACCATTCTAGCACAAAAAGCAGTTTTCACCTAAATGACTTATAATCAGAAGTTGTTATTAATATTAAGATGATGTGACTATTTGCAATGGAAAATTTCACATTTTCTCTAATTTTGTTATTTATTGATATTTGCATATTTGGACTGGTCATAAGGCCTCACTGTATCAATGTTTCTATCAACTGAAGAGAAAATGGAAATGTTAAAATTCAGAACTGGTGATTTCTTCCTACATAAATAGCAGGCTGCATTTATATTCAACTACATTTTCCTTCCATACATGCTTAAAACACACTCTGGAGCAATTTATAAATTGTAGCATGCACTCAGATTTGCATTCTTACTTGGGGTCCTCAACACCTGTTTGCAAACATAAACTGAAGTTGATGGTGAAAAAATCAGGCATAGCAGAATTGCAACCAAACAGTCTTTCAGGAAATAGCAACAGGGCAAAGGCAGGACAAAACATAGTTTTTCCATGTCCTAGTTTCCCATTTTAAACCACCTGTCTATCCTTCCTCTAGACTACTCGTGCTTCTACAGCAACAATAATTTTTAAGGCTATTTTTAAACAGCTAACTGTCTCTCCTCACTATCAAAACTTTTTCTAAACATTCTGCTCAGCAGCTTTACTCTTCAGGATTATTGGCTTTCGGGGAAAAGAATATTTTTTAAAGAATAAATTTTATTTTTTTGAATAGTAGTCAGTTCTATATAGTACTGTGTTATCAACATGCAAAGGATTACATCTCCACAAAGAGAACAGACAGTACGAGCTGCTACTGTGTCAATTAAATCTTGGCACTCATTATGCCTATGTCCTTTTCCTGCCCCTTTCTTCTTTGGTGGTCTTCTGGTATTTTCCTTAGTACCAGCAGCCAAGAAGAAAAAAGAAAAGATACTAGAGGCAATTTCTTTAGTACAGTAACAGACTTTTTTGTAGTTTAATATTTGAAACTGCAGCCCTTGTAATTCAGAGGGGCCACCTCTCCACTATTTACACAGATGTTAGAGAAGGCAGCCTGTAACCATCTACCTCCGCCCCTGCGGTCACCTTTGCCTCTGAGCAGTCTTTGGGAGGTACATTAATAACATTTGTATTAGATACCCATTTCTCAGCTACAATATTTTTATTTCACATTGTCTGTGTGGAATGTAACCTAATATACAACCTTGATGCAGGGAGATGTTTACATAGTATTTTATGATTAGTTCAATTGGACACCACTGGGTTTCACAGGCTAGTATCAATAGTGCACATAAGCAGAAAGCAGTCAAGATATAGTTATGGTGTTCCAAAAAGAGCTGCACATACAAAGTTAGGAATAAATTTAAAGAGATAATAAACAGCCAGCTGCAAAGAAGATATAAAATTGATCCAATCTCCTAATCTTTATGATTGAAATTAAAGTAAAATATATTCAGGAAAGACTTTAAAAAAATACCAAGGAAGCCAAAGCATGCATAAGTTTTATTTTAAAATATAAGTCATAATTGCTTGGTAATGCAATTGAACAAGAAATTTTGTCCTACCCTGACCATCTTGCTTTGGCTATTCTTTGAAGTTCTCCAAAGAAGCAATAATAAGGTTAATAAAAAGTATTAGAGGTACTTACATAACATTTCTTTTGATTCTACCTTTTAATTCTCCCCTACTACAGAATACAGAATGAAATTGGTAGAGGGCTTATTCCATAGGACCTTCCTGCCTCTTTAATCTTCAGCTTTGCTTTCTGAGCGCCTGCAGGTGCCTGTGCCCTGCTGGCAGGGCGAGTGTAGGTCTCCCACTGGGAATTTTACTCAGCCAGGTGTCGTGCTGCCCTGCTGAGCTGCAAACACTGAGCAGAACCTGCCAGGGGAATATTTGCATTGTGGCTTTTCCTTTTGAATCAAAAGGTGTTAAAGATGTCATTGAAGAGCTTAGAATAGTGACTAAGCATGTTCTATACTTCAGTCTCTCATGGCCTAACTTAGTCATATGGCCTCCTGCAGGTATGCCTAATAACTCCAGCACTAGTGCCTATATCTTTTCACACCTTTTTACCAAGAAAGAAGCATTGTCTTTGATTGTCCACCAGCCTTAATCCTTTCTCAGCATGAAGCTTGTTAGCATAATTGAAGAAACCAAAAAGGTATATTATGTGCATCTATGTGTTTCTTTTTCAGTGAAGGAAGCTGTTTGGATGAAAGACCACTGTATTTATTGCAGTAACCAGGCACCGACAGGTTTCCTAGATAGAATACAGTCTTTACGTTTTCAGATTTTGATTTAATGTGTCAAAAATCACATCCATAGCTTCCTGGAAGACAGTCACCATGTTTGAGAAAGACTTGACATGCCTGCCTTGAACATTAGTCTCTCTATCCAAAAATAACTCTGGAAAGTGACTGGCATCCCTGAACTTCAGCTTCCTGGTCAGTTAAATCATAAAATTGCAAAGAAATTAGTGAGGATTATGGTTTTAGCATTTTTTCCAAAAAAACAAAGACTTTTAACATCTTGGCCAGGATACTGGAGGCTAGGAAAATAAATAGGAAGGTAATGAGCCATAAAAACTTCCAAGGCAATTTCCTTCTACCTTTTTAGTCTTTAACAACAAGTAAAGAACTATGAGCAACAATAAGAGAAAGCCAACCATCCATTACAGGCACTCTGAACTAGGATTTACTTCATATTTTAGTCTTAATCTCTCATAAATAACAAGACAAATGCCAAAATAAGTACAATTTATCATTGATTACACACTATCAAGATAGTAGAAGATTCTAACTGCACAGTGCAGGATTTCTGCACAGCCAGATTAGGATGGCGAAGCAACAGGAGACAAATACCTGCCTGTCTCCTCTGGTACATCACATATGACATGATTTACACTAGCTCAGTCATCATCCGACTCATTCCCAGTACAGATAGTGGAAACAGGAAAACATAGGCCTGCAGCACAGGGGGGGTTATAGCTTCTCTTGGGTACGTGCAATTTACAGACTATCCTGACCAGGCCCAGCTTTACTTTGAGCTGTGCCTAAAACCAAAAATAGTCAAGCGATCTTGTTATTTAGGAGGCTGTTGCATTAAAAGAGTGTATTGCATTATTTTGTGTTGTTTGCGGTATCTGGCTCAGGGTTATTTAATTGGAAACATCTGGATCAGGTATAAGGAAAAAATAGATTTTTCTTGTTATGTGTAAACAAGGATTACACTAATTATAGAGCTTACTTGTACAAAAATGAAGTGCTTACCTTCATGTAAGGTGTAAGAGTGATCCACAAATTTTTAATCTTACTTTTCTTTCTACTTACCAGAAGATAAGCTTAGATTGTTATTCTTCCTTGCAACCTTCTTACTATGCTGGAGTGCTTGCAATCCGAATAACATTGCCTAAGCTGTCTTAGTTTTACACACACCAAAAAACAACAAAAAGCCCACAAAAATCAATACTTTTTGTCCAGCTTGACAATACAGCTTAATCAGTTGCACACAAGATTTCCAGTAACAGTTTTTAAATTAACATATTCCATGGTTTGTTATACACTTTCACAAATAATGCTCTGCTAAGCACTATCTGTTAATCCCTCAAATTCCATCTTTCTATGTGTTCAAGCACTTGGAGCACAAGTTGTGTCTAAGCAACATACAAATCAAGTAGTAAAACCAAAGCACTTCTGCAAACTAAAATTAATTAGATTACATGTATTTTGGTCTTTCCAGGGTCTTTCTTCAGCTTAATGCACTTTGATCTTGGTCTCCTTTGGGTATTCACTGTGTGTTGAGGTCCTTCATGAAAGACTATGACATGATCTATCCCTGGCAGTGTTTGAGGCCAGGTTGGACAGGAGGGTTGGAACCAGATGATATTAAGGTCCTTTCCAACCCTAGGCATTGCATGATTCTGTGATTGAGAGAATTCACACTGCAGTATGAGTATGGTCTACCAAGGAGTAGTGTTTATCATTGCTGCTGAGTTCAGAAAAATGCTTTGTCATCATTCACATGATCTTGGAATTTCAGTAACACATAGCTGATTTTGCCACAGACAGCAATTTTATTTCAGTTAACTGGGTTTGTTTTTTTTTCTCATTTCTGACCTCCTAAAACCAGCTTTTTTCTCTGTTCCAGCCCAACACTTACAACATACTGACAGGGAGACCACTTTCTTACTAAAGATGTGACATATGCCACAACTTGTCTAGATCTTTAGTTTTTCCTTGTATCAGAAAACATGGGTAGCTCTAGCATTTAAAAGTGAGGGGAGTAGAAACTGAAGCAAGTCAAACTCAAGGAAAAAACTCTTCAAACTATCAATTCTGAATTCAAAAATTGAGAGAAATGAACAAAGAAAAATAAAAGTCCTCCACAGGTTTAGCAAGCTTTTTGGTACTTTTGGTACAAAAATTTTAGAGCAAATGATTTTGAAGTATGCATACACATCGCTCAGTTTTCAGCCACAGCATTAGTCAGCTAGTTTTCCGTAGCTGTAGATACATATACAGAAAACTGAAGCCTTGATCTTACCCTATCAAATTAGCCTACCATAATAAACAAGGTAACCAAGTTAAATTTTACTATCTAAATTGGTAGCCATGTTCCTTTCCTAGATCATTCATAAATCATTGCAGAAGTCTATTTGGGAATTAAACATTTACTGAAATAACTGATGTGAATGTAAACCACTACGACCAGTGTCCTCATGTGAACGGGCTTTTCCACAAAGTATTACCTTAGACTCCAGCAGAATAACATACTGCATACTTTTGCAGAGCCAGAAGATGCATTTCCTTAATGGTTTTCCAGGGCACTATCATTATTAAATATATATCAGTCATTATATGTAAATACATATAACAGTTTTAACATAACAGTTTTTTCCCTCTGCAGGAAAAAGGAAAATCCATCAAAGAGTGGTGCATAGGGAAATCAAATATCAAATGCTTCCTGCTTCCAAGAAGAGATGTAATATTCTGTGAATGACTGACCTGGCTCTGACCTTGATCACGGTAAGAGATTTGTTTTGGTAGTCTGCTGTAGCCAGCAACCTGCAGAGCAGTTTGGGAATCCAACCAGAGGGAGTTCTCAATGCTGTAGTCAAAAAGCACATTTGTTTATGGGGAGATACTATTGAAGATATGGTATTGCAATCATATATTTAAGATTGCTTGACAAATACATTAAAAGAAAGCTAGATAATTAAATACATAAGCATGAAAGGCTTCTTGAGGATAACATAAGGTGAGATGTAGCGCTTACCACTGTGATTTCTGTAACAAAGGAAGCATTAGAACAACATTAGTGGTTTTAATTATAGATATGCAACAAATCCAAATAAAATTTTCTTCACTCCATCTATGTACTGTTGACCCCACATATTGCAAAGGTCAGAGAAAAATTTAGCTTTTTATATAAAACACCAACTGTACATAATATCTTCATCTAAACCATGAGAAAATACAGAGAAACTGAACAAAGCATCAATATTTTCATGTTTAACACAGACACAAGCCAGTTCTAATTTAATTTTTTTTTGCATTTAACTTGGGTTTGCTTTCCATTAAAAAGAAAAAAAAGTTAAAGAATGTTCAAATGACAGACTTCTAGCAATTTTTATTTGAATATGTTTGATACTTATTAGTTATATACCAAATAAATTACAGCTAAGCAGCTCATAGGCCACTTAAATGTGATTACTTCCAGCCTAAAATTTCGAGTACTTTTTCCCCAACCCATCTCCAAAACCAGGGGTTTGTTATGCGGCCTGACAAAAATACAGGCTGAAGATACAAATATAGTCATGCAATAATTGTCCACCCTAAAAAAAATTATGGATTATTATTATATTACTTTTATATACGTATATGTGTTATACATATTATGTATGTATTTACGTATATGTATTGTAAGGAGGCATCATCAGAACTCAAGATAGCTGCGTAGCACATGGTAATGAACAGACTAGGAAACCAAGAACAAATAAGAAATTATGCTGCTCAGAAAACTACAGAGATAACCAACAGCGAGTATCTGTGGAAACCTATGACTCTGAATAGGTAAAAGGCCAGCCAGTCCACAGACTTCCAGGCAAGATTCAGTAATTAAACAGAAAGACCAACCTACAAGACCAGCTTTATTTCCATGGTGCCACAGATAACACGAATGCTCAGGGCTCTGGCAGAACCCCTCTGCCACACAAACATAGGCACACTGCCAGTCCACTGCCACACACTGTCCCACTGCACAGGAATGCTGCTATAATCCCCATCCCAACAATACCAAAGAGTTGTCTGCAGAAACACTCTGCCAAGTCAATAGTAGTGTCTTTGTTCACTTCTGAAACCAGAAAATTGTCTGGGGAGCAAATGAAGACAGGGACTGCCAGGCAGGATGAGCACAGTGCTCAGACTGCCAGATCAGGCAAAAGACATTACCTGGGCTTATTGCCGGAGATGTTCCCTGTGTAACACGAGGAGCGCCCTGTGGCAGTTCTGCCGGGTGAATATATATGAAGGGTGCACACAGTGATTTCAGCAATCAAAGTCAGCACATTTGGCTGTGTAGAGAAGAAAGGACCCAAGAGGAAAAGAACCGTAAAAGGTTGCATTTGTTCTACAGGTACAAAAAGGCACTGATAACCAGAAAAGCCTTGGCATCATCACAAAAAAAGGTGGGAACCTTACCTCAGCATGGGAGTAATTATGATAAGGCATATTGTGTTCTCAAATCCAGTGTGATGGTGTTTATATCTCAGGTGTAGTGTGATTTTAACTTTAGTGGGTTGGTGATTAAGTTTAAGACATATATGAATAATACATGGGGAATGAAATGGGGCATTATTATAGACAAAAGAAGTGAAATAACCAGTTGGAGACATTGTTACCGAGCTCTGAAAGTGCAAGCTACCAGATGCTTATGTTCCCCAGCTTAAAAGATTAATGAGAACACTAAAGATTTATACCCAGCCCCTGGAGCAGAATATGAGTGGGGTTTTCTAGGCATGAAACTTGCCACTTCCTGAATGAGGCCACCTTCCAGGTTCAGTGTGGTTGAAGCTAATTGGCCTGGAATTACCTGGACTCAAAGCCATTTAAATTCAGTTCTGACAGAACCTCAAGGGAAACTTGCTGTGCTGGCACATACGACATTTTAACCTTTAGAGCAATTTCATGGCATAAATAACAATTTTCAGTGTATTGAATTGTTGGATTAGCAATGATTAAGTAGACTGAAATGTCTTTCAAGCTCTGAAGGTGCTTCAGAGCAAAGAGGAAAAAAAACCACAGAAGACAATATTTGGATACTTGACCTATTACCACTTGAACTTCACCAACTTTGTTTTCTTGCTGTTACTTTGGCATTCTTCACAACTCGGACTAAATAAGAAAAATAAAATAAAATAGAAAATTAAATTAAATTTAAAAAAAAACACAAGAAAAAACCACCAAACACATCAACCCAGCTCCACCATACAGCACCAGAAAACTAGCTCCACACTGTTGTGATTCCACTAGATTTGAAACATTATGTAACATTTATCCAAAGCTGGATCAAAAACCAGGAACTCACCATTCCTATCCCAGCCAAAACGTAAGCTCTTACCAAAAATTAACCCTCCATTTCCACATCACCACTACATTTACAGTATCCATATAAAACTTTTTACAGCAATTAGTTTTTCTTGACTGGTTAAGTGTTTATCTTTCAATAATATAACAGTATTTGCTCCTGGAAATTTGTTTTTCAGGAAATCCACGAGCAACCTTTTGAAGGTCCACACTTGCTTCTTCCTATTCATGATGACTATGAATGAATACCACTCCTCCACTCTGCCAAACAACCCCTCTCACCAAAGCCATATGTAACTCCTAAGAATCCCTGATGTGAAATAAGTTGGAAGCCACAGGAATAACCACTACAGCAGACTAACCTGATACTGGGAACTCTCTCCTTCACAAACCTCTCTTGCTTATTGCCACACCTCTTTAAAACATCACAGTTTTCCATTACCCAGCATGGCTCCACAACTATGACATCCATGTAAATCACTTACCACTTCCAGTCAACCTCTCCAGGTTTTGAAGCCAAAGCAGCATAAGGAAAGCCTCCTAGTCAACTGCTTCCTGGCCAACCCACAGAGATGCCTCACTACTACTCCAACAACCAAACAAGCCCAGGCTTTGATAGCCCCATGCAGGGGTGGGGCTGGGCCCCACAGGTGCACAGAGCTCCCAGGTTGAGTGCTGCTGTTAACCCTTCACGGATGGCACAGGGAAGGTGACAACTCAGCACCTTTGCCACCCTGGTTCAGAAGTGAATATGCTCCATTCTGAGCATGAAATGTATGGGTTATCCCAGAATTTTTCAGGCACTATCATGGTTGGCTATCATTAGTCTATTGATTAAAGCTTTATATATATATATACATATATATATACACTTGGAAAAAAGCCTAATGCAAATTCAATTCCCTGCATTTATTTTTGTCAACATAAGGCTGCCTGGCTAAGAGATAGTGAATTTTAATAGCCCCATAACTTGTTACCATATCACAGCATTAATGGTCAAAATCTTGCATGCCTGACTTCTGTATGTGGCCTGATGTGCAGATGCTGAGCAGAAGCAGAAGCTCAGAAAACTCTTATGACTTCATCCAAATTACCAAAACTTGCATAAGTGCAGGTGAACTATAGAAGTGTGATAATATAGGAACTTATAGATCAAATCAGAGCTGAGCACGCAAGACATTTTTTAAAAATGTCTTTACCCCAGATACATGTTTAAAATACTCCTGTGCCCCAAGGAGAGCAAGGCTTGGGGTGTGTTTTTGGGAAGAAGCAGTTAATTAATATTTTCAAGTGGAACATGGTGCTTTCAGAAGCTACTCCAAATACGCCGCATTTATTCAGCTTAAAGGAATTGCTACAGCAGTTTGTGTAGATTAGAGCAGTTCAGCAGCAACTCACAGTGTGTTGCATGTAATGTGTGTGTGTGCCATCAAACCTCATAGCAGCCTTCCAATATATGAAGGGGGCCCTCAAGGATGCCAGAGAGGGACTTTTCATCAGGGACTGTAGTGATAGCATAAGGGGTAACAGGTTCAAAATTAAACAGGGGAATTTCAGGTTAGAAATAAGGAAGAGGGTGCTGAGGCAGTGAAACAGATTCCCCAAAGAAGTGGCTTCCCTGGCAGTGCTCAAGGCCAGGCTGGACAAAGCCTTTGGCAACATGTTCTAATGTGAGGCACCCTTGCCCATGGCAGGGGGTTTGGAACTAGATGATTTTAAGGTCCTTTCCAACCCAAACCACTCTATGATTCTATGAAATACAATCAACTTCATTCTCTGAGAATGAGGAACTTGGTTATTGTTGGTGCAAAAGTCCACAGAAGAAAAGTGTTAAAAAATTCAAACCCAGCACAGTACACATGTATCTTGCCATCTCTGTGAAAAATCAGCCTTGGTTCAGTTAGACTAACTGATTAACTCCAAAACGGCATGAGTTTTGCTGTATCAAACTGGCTCATGCAGAGCTGTTTGATATACCTGCATTATGCTCTAAGCACCTGGTTTCCCAGAGTTCATTATATTAAAGTCAGTGTTAGATATTAATGGGTCCATGCATTAATACAGTAATATACCTATCCAAAAAAGCCCTTTTGAAATCTGGCTGCTGCCAAAAGAGGATTTCCACATGTTTAGTTCAATGAGCACAACCTGTGTTGACTTAGCAGACCCCAGCTGGATCTGACTGGCTTTGAGATTACTTATCTTTCCTATACCTCCTTCTCTGGAAACACAGCCAGACAACCCTGGAGCTAAGCATACATGCAGCCATCATAGATCTAGCAGGCATAGAGGCCTTATGTGCAGGAGACCAGCTGCACTTGCCTGCTTCTGAGAGCAGTGTCTGTGTTGCTGTGCTTGAGGTAATACACGCAGGAGGCCCTAGGGTGCCCCTTCACCCATGGCACAACTAAGTCACAATTCAAGCTGATCACATCAGCCTCTGAAGTCCCATTTTTATTCAGGTGAGCATAAAAGAGGCAGCAGCAAAAAGATATAGCAATCATTTCCCCCCAGGTCTCCCTGCTAGAGTTATTAACAGGCACCTATTGGTTAACAATGCAAATAGAATAACAATAGAGCTTATTTTTCTATTAATAGTGCTTAACTTAATAACTTCTGCTGAACACATTTGGTACCGAGCACCAGAATATCAGATCAAGACCATCATATAAAACGAGTTTGACATAACTGCTTTTTTAAAAAGCAGGTTTTCTAAAGATACATGCCTGCTCAACATGAGGTTATGGATGTAAGAATCAATTGATTAATTTATAGAAGTACATATTGTGCACAAACTACATTATCATCAAAGTGGTTAATCCAGTTTTACAAAGTACATATGAATTCACTAGTTCATTTTTCTTTGGTTTTCTTCTTCTCATGTGAAAAGGTCATATTTATAGACCTATCTCACAAACCACATCCCTAGTTCAGAGACTTCTTTTACAAATATGTTTCCAAATCATGAATTTGCTATTCACCTGACTGAAGATAACAGACACAGCAACACTGAAGTGTCACAAAACACAGCCCGTGCTGGCACAGGTCTGGGCGCCAGCTGCCACAAAGACTGGCTCAGATGCCAGGCATGTTTTCATGCTGCTGTGCTTCAGCTAGCACATCCTGTGAGAGGCTGCCAAATGCAGCAGCGAATACTCCTTGGGTAACAAAGTTAAACCCTGCTTAGACAAGCTACAGAGCACAGTACTGCCTTGCAAGCTAAAATCTTCACCAGCTCACACATCCTATTACTGCATACATTTTCATAGTGTAGACATTTTCTATGGGTCAAAACCTGGTTTGAAAGTTACCAGCCATTTGCTTCATATCAGTTAAACTCAGGGACAAATCTAGGAAATTTGAGAAAGTATTTGACAGTATTTTAAGTATATTAAACAATCAGGCCATTACTCTAGCTTAAAGTGATATGGCAATTTTAGAAAACCCTCAAGCATTCAGCACAGATTGAGTCTGTCCAAGTTACTTCATATTTCTCATTCAGAATATATAATAACCCCATGCTTTAAAACTATTTATGTGGTCACTCTAATATAAACTTTAAAAGCATTTCACTGTAAACTTGGTATCTGCCTTTCATATGTTACATTTAGGTTCTCACAAATTATTAGTAGAAGTATTACCCTGTAGGCTGCATTACATTTGGAAAATCACACTGGCATTTGAGTTGCTCTTACTTATATACTCAGAATCAAAAAACATGCTTATGATTATCATGGCAATTTTTTTTTCTGTGTTGTTAGTTTTTGATAGGATGGTACTGGTTTGTTAAAATTGGTTAAAAAAATAATTGTGTGCAAAATTTTTACTATTTTTGCCTGGCAAAATGAGAAAGTGGTGAGGTTTTTCTTTGCTGATTTTTTATTAATTTATTTATTTACAGTAGTGTTAATGTTTGGGTTTTCCAGTTCTGTGTAGCTTGGGTCTATTTGGTAAAGCACATTTGAGATTGTTACGGGACTTTTAGATTATAAGCAGGGTATCTATGATTAAAACATACTCTTTAAAAGTGGGTTTTTTTCTTTCAGTTATCTTTCACTTTCATCTGATGGAGAGTAAAAGATAAAACAAGCTTTTGTTGTTTACTGTACATCTGGAGCATAAAAAAAGCACAGTATGAGGAAAGGATACTCCATGAAACACTATGTCAGAAACATTTGCAGTCAAAATTTCAGAAATAGCAAGATGTTAGATAGATAATTAAAATGTCTTCCAGGTCTAAACCATAGGGAGCTGGAGTTTTAATCATGTACAGTATATTCATGAGAAGATTACTCTTTTATCTACATGATCAGATTTTGATGCTTTTAGGTAGAAATAAGATAATAGTCTGGAGCACAAACATTTTTATATTCAGTTGGTATTGGCAGCACTTACAGGATCGAATGCTTTCTTAGAAATCCCTTTTTTTGTTTACCTTTGCTTTAAGAGGGATCTGCAAAAAGGTTCAAGTGCAGTCTTTCCTCAAAGTACATCCATCCCTTCAGGTTGAACCCACCTGGAAAGCAGCCTAGCAGAGACACCCTCCTACAAATGGCTCGGGGCCTTTGCTGTAAACTCACTGGAGAAAAACAGCAAAGAACCAGAGCCTTGTTTTACTGTGAACTGAAGATATGTCCTTAAAAGGCTTAATAAAATGTCTGCTATAATAACAAAGTAAATGCGACGGGGACATTTCTGCTGTGAGGCCTTTACTGGGCTGCATCAAATCTAGAATGAGCTTAGTGGGGGAAAAATAAGATTAGCCATTTTTTCATAACTAGAAGATGGTTTCATGGCTAAAGCAATTCACTAATCTTATTTTCTAATTCCACCACGTCTTTTATGAACTTATTTTTCATCTTTTAGCCCACACACAACCATAACATTTAAATAATGTTAGATTTCTATCTGTACCATCTTAGTCTACGCCTAGTCAGATCTAGTTATTGAGCAGTATTTTAAAAGCTGCTGTAATTTTAAGGGACAATTTAGATCTAGGCTATGCTAAGAGAAAGGAAAACACATCAGTGCCAAATTAGGCTCTGATGAGGCTCTTGATCACTTTCCCTTCTCCTGACAAAAACAGAAGGTGCTAGTAATGCTGAGAAGGTCTGTGTCCCTGATGAACAGATGTTAATAACAAAGAGCATCTTCCTCATGTTAAATAGCCAAGAGATATTGCAGCCATTGGTAATGATACCCATATATCATGCATGCTAAATCATGACTAAATAATTAAAATCTGTGCATGATACTTGTTTCAGGCAAGTAAAGCAGATCACAGTTTTAGTGGTCAGAGGAAATGAAATGCAGCTTCACCGTAGTGATTGTCACTGAGCACACAGAGCATTATAATATGCACAAAGAAAATTAAACTAGGAAAAAGGCAATTGACTGTGAGCGGCTTATTCAGGAATGAGGGCTGGCGATTCGGTGGTGGTTTGTCTTCCAGCTATTTTCGTGTATTGTTTGAATATGCATTAACATTTCAGGAGAATGAAAGGAGGGTGGTGATGAGCAGAAAGTTCTTCCGGGGTGGTGGCTGGGTGCTCCCTCTTGCTGGTGACAGGGCTACATGTGCCACCTCATGTCACCACAAAGGCTCCCCTCCTCTCTTGGCCAAAACAAGTCATGGATGGATAGACTGCCGATATTTCCTGCAGTGGAGAAATAGCTGAGCAGAGGCAACTGTAGCTCATTACAAATACTACAGGCTGTATTCTCCATGGTCTCCACTTTACCAGCTCTGCTTGTGTTGGCAGGGACACAAGAGCAATGGTATAGCCCAAAATCCGCCTAAGCACACTTCAACCAGCTCCCAAACACCCTCTTTGTGCTATGCCTGTGATCTGTGGTGCCCCCCACTAGCAGATACACATCTGTGTGCAGAAGTCGGGGAGAAGTCTCCATTTCCTGAAGCCTGCCTATGTTCTGTGGCCAGCTGAACTCATGGAGACCCATGCAGAGAGCATGTTATCTCATGTCTCATAAAATGTGGGCTACAAAGTCAGGGCAGCTTTGTTAACTGTCACACAGACTTTCCCTTCAAAGCACAGAGAAGAAAACAAAAAAAAACGAAACCAACCTATTATTCAAAACGTGAAACAAGAATTGGTTGAAATAAAGTTTTTTCTCCCATTCATTTATGGAAACTGATAAAGTGACTTTTGAGGAACAGAAGAAAGTATCTACTTTGTGAAAGACATATTGACTTGGAGTATTAAAACTGCACAAATTAATTTAAAACGGATTTCACTTGATAAATTTACATAAGCACATATTGGAAAAACATTCAGAACTATAGCAATAAGAACATTTTCAAAAATGAGTTAGCCACTTAGCTAACAATAAAGGGATATTCCCTAGAAGGAACCCATGCGCTGTACCCACCTACACTGCTTTTCTGAGACTGGTGCTCTTAGACAATCTAAATTCTGAGGGAGGAAACCAAACATATCTGCATGTCGAGATACCCTGACAACCTACACCTATTTTCTACCAGTTTTAAAGATTATGAACATCAACATTGCATAAAACTTCAATTTTCAAATGTGAAAGTGTAGAGAAAATTTTCACTCATTTTCCAGTCAATTACTAATATAGCAATACGAGAAGTGAGCTGTGTTTTCCAAGTGCAGTTGTGGTGTCCTGATATTAATTACAGAAAAAAATACAATAATACCAATATCTTACTTTCTATGATTCTCATTTTCTCTGTGTACTTTTCTATTGCACCCATCTTTTTAGAATTAAAGCGCCAAAGTAGCAAATAGCATACACATATCCATTTTAATATTGATGGTTTTACTCATTCTGCTCATTTCTCTGCACATGAACCCCAAACACTTTGTTATTATTAGCATCAATGTATTTCAGTTATAGAAGGAAAGTTTTCATTTTGTAATTGTTTTTGTAGCTGTAGAATTTGTCTAAGGCATAGATAAATAAGGCATATGTTGGAGTCTTCTGGGACTTTGTGCTATATTCTGTTTCTTTTTTGATCTCCAATAATTTTAGAGGCTGTAGAGTGCTCCAGGTTAATGATGCAGTTTAATCAAAGATTAATCTTTCTGTACAGCTATGTTTACAGTCAGTGATTGTGGACAGAGCTGCTAAAAAGAATTTAAATAATGGCAACAGATCAACAGAACATTTAACAAAGTGTTCCTAAATGTTGTGGTGCTTAAAGTAGATATTCACTGGTTGCATCTTTGTGAGAAGCCAAAAAAATGTTTTTACAAATGTTTGAATTGAAATACACTTGGGACAACATGTAGTCATCCATGCAGCAGATACAAATGTATGACTGGGACATGGTTTAGGTCTCTTTTATGTCACTGGAAGTGTGTCCATTTGCTTTAGCAGACAGCAGAGATCAATCCTAATGAAGTGATAGTACATGAGGTGTCTTACAGCTAGAATGAAACAATAGAAATAACAGCGTATTCTTTTCCTGTGTTACTTATTTTTACTTTTATTCTAAATTTAGATTTTCCTCAATTATGATAGGACTTTTTTCTTTATCAGACACTAATTTTGGCAATTTTTTGTTTGCAGTACAAGATGGAGGCTTTGCTCAATGTCCTTGCCCATCTGAAGTTGTTTCCTTTAGATGTATCTATATTTTTTCCCCTCTAAAATAAATACTTGAAAAAAAAAGTGTTAATGCTAGACTGCTTCTTAGAACCCCAAAAAATGACTGTTAGTTTGAACAGCCAGTCAAAGCTCAATCTGAAAAGCATAGAGAATAAAAGTATACCAAAATCCATATATTCCAGATCATAGCTTTAAGCAGTTGTCTTTCTAAGGAGTTTGTGTGTGAGTAAAAAGGAAAAAAAAAATGCACAAAAAACACCTATAACACATTCAAGAGTCATAAAGCAGTTCTTTAGTGCACAATAACTGCAAAGTCTCCAGACATGATAAGGAAAAGAGAGAAGAATATTTTAGCAAAAAGATATTCTGCCAACTAGGAAAAAGCTCTTAACTGTAAAGAAAGGGATCTTTTAAACCAACATGACAAGGTACACACAAAAATTAATATTATACACTAATGTTCTTTTTAGTGAGTAGCTTAGGTTGATTTATTCATTTAGGTAATTATGTACCACAATATTAGTAATTCAGGGTAAAATTGAATTAAGAAACAGAATAAATTGAAACTGTAGTCATATTTCTTTCTCACTGTGTAACGAACAGAGATGTATTGATGTAAGTTCTAAGTGTACTACATAAGTTAAATTCCCTAGGCTGCAATTTGATCAAAAACCATTAGGCATTTACTTAGGCTATAATAGGTCCTTGCCATTGGATGGCAGTAAAATTCTACATCAATCACTAGAGGCAAAGTGAACCTAGGAAAACAATACGATTTTTCCTTTTCTATTTAAGAATAGAAAGCTTGAGGGGGGATGGTGATGCCTTAAATGCTGCGATAAGCACTAGTATTAGAATGTGGTTCCTTTCTCTATGTTAGGAGCATTTTAGAAATACTAAACTCAATTTTCTATTATGTGGAAAATCATTTATTTCTACTTGAAAATAGAAGCAAATCTGAGCATATTGCAAAGACAATGCAAATATATTCTATTTCAGCTACTTAACTATCAGAGGTTTATATATGTTTTCTTTAATGCTCAATGGAATTTGTTAAATTTTGCACAATATGAAAATTATTTTTCAATAACCAGCTTTCTGTAGTAGCATTGTAGAAGATTGTTTCTTTTCTTTTACATCTATGTTATTATTGTTAATTCTATGATCAAAAGAATCCCATGTTTAATAAGAAAAAATCCAGCCTCTCTGTATGTGCACATGAACACAGCACATGTAGATGAAAACCTCTTCTATATAGACAGAGCAGTTTCGTACCACAGGCCATATTTGACCACCTTTGTCCAGACCCATTTCAGAATCAACACCCATTCAAGTTTCTGGAAATATAGTCTATGAAGGAATTGTTTCTGTAAGGTGATCAGCACCAAAGATTCCCAAGTTATTAAGCCAAAATGACCCAGTTATCTCTATGCTTTGACCTTGACTAGTAATGTCAAGATTTAAAACAACAGTAAGTATACCTTTCTTTTGATTGATATTACAACTAACAAAGAATAAAATGCATCTACCATGTTCTTAAAACAGTTTTAATAAACCACACATTAAATAAAGAGAAAAAGGATTACCTGACAAATTATCTTGCAAAATTATTTTACATTTTCCACTTCCTCTGAAAAATGTTATTGAGAAGGTTCCTAAAACATGCATGAAAATTAGTTCCACTTTTAAATGTACAAGTTCTGATCAATGAAATTCAATAGGAATATTATGAATACAATAACTTTCTCATTAATTACAGCAAGTTTGGATTAGGCTCTTTTTATATCCTAAATAGATTTTATGTTGTTAGCAAAAATATAGAATTACACATTTGCAAGACTAAACTAAACAGAGCAAGAAATGTGTTCAGCATATGCTCTTATATGAATAAATATAAATACTTATGTCTTCATTTAGAGTTTAAAAAAAAATGTTATAAATTTAGTAGCTTGAATTACAGTCTAAATGGCCATAAAATGACTCAACTGTTTTTCACAATGTATTCCGGGTGGTCTGAAAAAACACTAAAGGCTATTAATCAGGATTTCCTGGGATCAAACCATAGGCTCCCTGGCAATTTATTCACTCACTTTATGGTTAAAGTCTGTTAAAAGTTTATAGCTTTTCAAAGATCATATTAGGCATTAAAATTTGGAAATCATGTAACAAAAACTGTTATGGAAAAAAGAGAGAAAATAGCTTATCATAAACTTATTCTTAGGAAAGAATGTGCAAAGTATACACAGTGGAACCATACTAATCTGAGGTTTATGACAGTGACTGTAAAGTGAAGCAATGCCATAAACCTGGTGATACAGTCTTAGTTTCATTCACAAGGACTTATAATTACAATACTTCCGAACTGAAATAAATCCGCACAGAAGTATTTCTCCCCCATGTTAAGGCCATGATCCTACAACTGTGCTATCAAGTTTAGGGGCTTGAGCAGTCCCAGATAAGTCAGTTGAATTACTTATGTATTTAAGATGATCATTCACCAGCAGGATCAAAAGCCTAAGATTTTGTTGAAATCCCCCAAGACTTGGTACATGGGACTAAATCTTCCAAGGTCCATATCATGATAAATTCACTTACATTTAGTGAGACTGAACAGCCAGCAAGTGGCTATTCATATTCTTCACACATTTGTATTTAGTCCAAGAACTGTCATTAAGACTCATGAGCAGAATTTCTTGAGGTGTTCAGAATTCTTAAAGTATTAGAAATTGAGATTTTGGGTATTTCACAGATGGAACTTAATGGAATACAGAATTACACTGCAGCTGAAATAAAATTTACTATACTGTGATATGTAAAATAATCTGTCAAAAGATCATATTCTTATATAGGCATGTATTAAGCCTACAATTCCTTATTAGCAAGAAACAAAACAAGCTACTGCATTATAACTAGTCACTCTCATTGATATAAATTAATCGCATGTAATATCTAATAGTCTTCCTACTACTGTGAAGACACTTCCACCCAGAATCTGATCTTACTTAAATCATACACCAGATTAATTCTACTTTGGAAGTCTGTGTTAGGTTTTGCAAGAAGAAAACACTCAAAAAAAAAAAAAAAAGAAGGAAAAGAAAATGAAAGGTCAGACAGGAACAGGGTTACACTGACTGTTGTTAATGACCAGCTATGACTACTTGCTGACTACTTAATATTGTGTTTGCAAGAATAATAACTTGGGGTAACATCCAGATATTCAAACCACTCTAGGTGTGTTCTGTGGACAAGAGCTGGGAAGGAAGAAAAGAGGTATGGGGAGAGCAGTGGGAAAGCTATAGTAAGACATCCTATAAGGCAAATGAAAAATTTGGAGTCAGATGAGCTGTGGACATCTAACTACTAAAAGATGGGTAGGATGGACTCAGAAAAGTGTGCAGAGAACCAGAGAATAAAGCAATAAGGCAGGAAGCTGGAGAGTCAATAAGGTGGACGAAGTGGAGTGCTGAAATGTCAATGAGTCATCGCAGTGGGGAGGCAGCTGGATTGCAGGTGCTGAGCTCAGGGAACTATGGTAACACCAGCAGAGAAGTTTTTCTGAATGTCGGAATTTAGTACCGTCATCAGAGGGCAGGGCTGGTGTTAGGTAAGTGCTGAGTGCTTCTGTTAGCACTCTGGCTTCTCCCAGTGCTGGCAGACCTTCCTTCAGATAAAATAATTTTAGTCTCCTCTTCTAATCGGAGGGAGAATTTCCACAAACTCTTAAAAATTGCTTTCCTACCCTGTCCAACAATTACTTTTTTTCTTGAATTACTGAACTAAAAAGAGCCTACTCTTTACTCAAAGGTCTTCTTATTCTAAATAATTTCAAATACAATTATGGCTTAATGTGACTGTACTAGCAGCAAACTTTAACTCAGAACATTAGATATAAATACAACTCTAATCATGCTTCTTAAGACTTAGGTCTTTAAAAAGGTAGCTAATTTCCTATTCAATGCCTAATTTCCTATGCAAATCTTAGCCCAACACCCATGATCTGGAAGACATTTATTTACTTTTCATGGAGACCAAGTTATAGAGAACTGAAACTTACACTCACCATCTACGATTTACTAAGTTCCTGTATTGATTGATAACACACAATTTTTATTCCCTGAAGAAAAACCTGTAATGTCACAAGCTCAAACTTTGCACACGCCACCCTGCGGCAATCAAAGTAGAAAGATCTTGTACATGACAAACAGCTGAAGAGGGAATTGAGTAAGCAATGACTAGGTGAAAAAGCCAGATGCCTGTTGCTAATTTTTCCTTATGTGGGAGCCTGTCATTAATATATTTCTAGTGCCCAGAACGGGCCTTAGTCATACAGATCTCTTTTGTCCCTGTAAGAAGCAAATGGGCAATGCACAGAAATGTACAATAGAAGTTCTGACCTATCTCTGTAGCACTGTAATCAGCTACTCTTCCCACACAATGAGATATCAGGTCAGACTAAAAGGCGCAGTTTGCAAATTTTTGCACAAATTGAAATGATTTCCTAAGTCTATTTTGTACATGATGATGTCCTAAACACTTCCTCAAGGGAATCATGAGCCTGAAACTTTTTATTTTACATTATTAAGTTGGGCAGTAAACATGATCTGACTTGATAAGTGCTAATTAATAGTATCTTTTCATCAGTGCACAGCATTTGTGCAACAGTAGACCTCCAAAACAGGGATCGTTTTTGTTGACTTTTGGAAAGGAAGTATGAAGGATCTGTACTTCCAAACAGGTCACACAGTGCTCATGCAGGATGTACATTCCTTCAGTCAACTAACAGGCACCAAATTATGCCAAGAAATCATTAGCTGTAAGATGAGTAGCAGAAACTAAGTGCTAAAAATAGATTTTGAAGACAATCAAGTAATTTAGAAACTGTGATACCTTTACTTGAAATACAAATAATTACA
Organism: Neopsephotus bourkii; assembly: GCF_033783945.1. Lineage (NCBI taxonomy): Eukaryota > Metazoa > Chordata > Aves > Psittaciformes > Psittacidae > Neopsephotus > Neopsephotus bourkii. The sequence goes on from NW_026902050.1 coordinate 724,987, forward strand.
AATAGCAAAAAACTTGTCAAGAATCCAGTAATTCAAGAATTAACAACTTGGCCCAGAAACAGCAAAATGCAAGTTGTCTACAAGAGCACTCACTAGAAGCAGTTCTCTCAGCTATTAACTAGGATCAGCTACAGGCTGTTTCCAAAGAATGTCTCCAGTGGATAATGGCTGGTGGTGAGGATGCACAGCGTATCAGATCAGCTCTTCTCTGCCCTGACAGGTTGCCCTCTTGCTCTTGATATGCCCCAAACCACCAGGTATGTGACTGCATGTAGCTACTGCTACCACACAGTCCTCTCTGTGTGGCTGAAGCACATCTGTTAGACTATTGGTTGCCAATGAATGATTCCATTTCCTGAGCACAGACTTCCATACATAGGAAAGCCCCAAGTTAATATCAAGTTATGATTAGTTTTTGACAACATTTAAGATCTCTGAATTGGTATTTGAGGCTCTTGATATGCAAACTGCTTATGCTAAATTCTGCAGCTTTGACTCAGTTTAGATTATCAGCGTTTACCTGCAAATATTTGAATAAACACAAGTGAAACCATCCTTTTACAACCCTTTTAAGATCAAAGAGTCAGTATTCTGCCTTTGAGGCTTGTCAGTTTAAAACCTGCTCTAACAATTAAAGGATTCCTCCTCCTCTCCTTCTGCTGTCTCCCCCCCCACACCTTTCTCCAAAACCAAGAATGAAAAGATTCCACCCCGCAAGAAATGTCCAGTTTTATAATAGAACTTCTCATTAATGAGTAAACATGTGCTGTTCTGCAGCATTGTTTCACTGCTCTTCTGTTTAATGGGCTCCATCCTGCATGGCTAAAACCTCAGGACGAAAAAAGGGCTCTGGAGAGATCTAAGCTTCCATTAAAAATTAGATTTATTTTGTGCCATTTCACTAGGAATACCCTAAGATTTTCCCCAGGGTAGTTAATGTCAGACTGCCATAAGAAAAACACTGTATGTGTGAATAAGTATTAATATGCTTACTGCTGACATCCCTCAGTCAATAAGATGGAGTCTTGTGCTTCTTGGCTAGGTAGAGCAGGGCATTGTATTTTTCACAGGCATACAAAACATTTGAAAGTCTGTGGAACAATGCCTATATAAAAATATTCCACATGGTAGAATACATTTTTATTACTCTACACTGGTATTTCTGAGCCAAAATCACTGTCCTCATTGGGATCCTCTCTTTACAATGGAGACTATAAAGAAGACAAGAGTACCTTTTGTTTAATTTCAGAAGGAAGATTATGCTCAGCATCAGCTTTGGAGGATTTATGTTTTCTATTTTAAAAAATAGCTTTTCAAGCTTGAAATATTCCAGAGCAGAATAAGCATATTGGCTGTTCCATGGTCATCTGATAGTGTCTTGACTGGTAGGCATCTCTAGTGACATTTAGCAATTGGAACACATGTACAACACTTGAGAGTATTCAATCTGTCTTACAAAATCTGATACTATTTTTCTCTTTGAAGATAGCCAACCACACTTATGGGGTGGATGGAGCTATAAATGTTATGGTCTTGAGGCTGTACTTCAGCAGTAGCCTATGGCCACCTGCACCACCCACAGCTGGCCACCCAACCTCCTTTCATTCTGGAAGAATAATGCTGAAAAAGCAGAATTCTATAACAATATATTTTTGCAACCACAAAAATAGAAAATGGGATTTTCTGTCTTATTTCCATAACCCCAGAGGGGTGGGAACAAGCATAAACCAGGCCATTCTCTAGCTGACCTAAAGCAAAAAGTATTGATTTGCATGTGGAGAAGGATATTTAGAAGCATGAAAACGATAAATAAAATCTATGAATGAATACAGCTTGAACTTATAATGGATTCCAGCTTTGGTTTTTGTCTAGGTTTGAGTTATGGTTCACTGCTTTGCACACAGGCTTATCAAAAAACTTTTTGTCATTTTTCCAGTGCTATGAGAAAAGAAAAAGCAAAAAAATCTGTTTAGAAAGCATAAATACACTTTTATATCTACATTCTCTTACATATTTTTTGGAGAACTTCAGTATTTTGACTACTGACCATTATTTCCTGATTGTACAGATACAAAATAATATTCATTAGCGTGTATTTTCTGTAATGATTAGCCAGAAGCCAGCCAACTGTTAAGGTCTTTGTTGTAACTGACAGCAAAGATAGAAGTGTGATAAGTCATTTCGTACATAATTATTTGCAAACTAAATTAAGAGAAAAGAGAAAGATATAGAAAATATATATTATGGCTGAATAAACATTTTCCTGTTGGTTGTCTGCTTCTCTTCCTTTCTTACAGTAAGGTCTTTACACAGGATCTGTAGTGTATTCAGTGTTACTCTCTGCACTACCTCTATTATTGTATTGTATCTGATTATTTCATGTTTGTATTAGAGGAACTAAAAGCTACAAAGCCAGTTTCCCTCCTGCAAAGTAAACAGTTGTTTTGAGAAAGACTTGCAATTGCATAAGGAGGGTGTTATGAAAACATTACAAAATATGTGAAATGGAGAGATAGTAGATATTATCACAAAACATTAAAATATTCAACATCAGATTGAGTTCAAAACAACCTCTATCAAAAAGATAACTGCATATATTGTAGGTACTCTGTAGACAAAAAAAAAAAAAAGAAAGATTGCATAAAATGGATATAAATCCTTATTTAAAAAAAAAAAAATTAAAAAAAGACCTAAGTTTATATCATAGAAATAAAGCAGAAAACTATATAATGCTTAGGTAGTCTTTGCAACCCTTGCCCATAATGGCAATGACATATCTCTTCGATGGCAAAAAGACGTTGCCTCTTGGAGGGGCTTTATGACCCCTGTATTTATCGGCTGCCTAACGTTCACTAGGACTCAACATGTTCTTTAAAGACAACTAAACAGTTTCTCTTACTTTTGGCTAAGGAAATAAGTAATAGCTCAGGTGAACATAAGAATTACATTTGCATGGGATATGTCCATTTTTATTTGAATAGCATTGCCCAATAAATCAAGATGTTAGTATGAAACAACATAAGCAAAAAGCGTAAGCAAATAAACAATATGAAGAGTTAGAAAAAAGAAGTCACATTCAAGTCTTGCAGTTACCATGATACTTTACTCATACATGTTTTTACACATATTTATTTATACATGCATTTGTTCAAAGAAAGATGGTGACAAAACGCACACACAGGAGAAAAGACAGTGTGGGGAGGAGAAAATGAAAGAGCCAGAGAGTTGAAGATAACAGGTCTAGTGACAAGGGACAGAGGAAATTGCTGTTGCTATGAGAGTTGTCACAGTCTGGAAAAGTTCTCTGAGTGGGCAGGATGTAGGCTCAGGAAATCAAAAACTCCTGAATGTCTGGTAAAACACTGATGGATACTGGAGCTTTTGTGGCAACCTTACATTTGGAGAGATCAAGAAAGACATCAGGGAGATCTTTCTTGGAGGACCTTCCAAGGAGATGAAGGAGAAAAAGGAAACTTTTTCTCAAATTGAAATTGTGAAAGTCTCAAGCCTCAGAATGATTGGATGGAATTATAATGTAAACATTACTTACATCTACCTACATCCGCAGCTACATACATGGCCTGCAAAGCTGAGCTGGAGGTAGCCTCCACACTTGCCAGGACCTGGAGCAGGGGATGGATGGATGTTTGCCCAGACCAGCTTGCCTGCTAGCTGTGCACTGTGCCGACAGCAGAAGCCCAGACTGGATGCAGTGTGAGCTCCTGGGGCAGCCCATGGAAGGGCTTTCTGTCCCCTGTGCCCTGCTCCTGGACACATGAGCTCTGATTAATGGTTGGACTTGACAATCTTAAAGGTCTTTTCCAACCTAGTAGATTCTATGATCCTGTTTAGACAGAATCACAGAAGCCTTCAGTGTAGAACCTTGCACAAGTAGCCCAGCTAAAAGGGATAGAACTTTGCTGGTTAAACCAGGTGCAGATAAGTACTGTAGCAAGCAATTAATTCAGCCAAATGCATCTGATAAGTCGACTTTCACATCTCCTTTTCTAGCTTTGGTGACACTCATTCATACCCTGAGACTGTCATTCCTGCAACTCCCCCTGTGGCATCTGACCTTCCTCGGCGACATCCAGATGAGCCAGGCAGGATGAGCTCAGGGTACTCCCGACCTCCAAAGCCACAGCCTGCAAGGAGTGGCAAAGTTGTTTCTACCTCCATGTGCCAGGTTTGGTAATACCTGCAGGCGATATCACAAACCCACAAGGCTCTGCAAATTGAAAAAAAATGAAGTGGAAGGAAACCCAGGACAAGACGGGCCACATTTTCCAAATACTGACAAAAATCTTTTATAAATCTCTGATGAAATTATTGTCACCAGCTCTACTGACAAATGTTTACCATGATTAAGGAAAAAGCAATGACCATATTGTTCCAATAAGATTTTTTTTTTTGAACAGAAGCTATTCCAATGGAACAGTACATATATTAATAATGATGATTAATATTAGCATTGCATTACCATCTAAAATGTGCTAGTACTTCCCAGAAATCTGCTTTAGAGCATTCACTGGAGAAAAATCAAGTGGACATGAATGTGGATTGTTAAGGTATATTTTTGAAAAGATGAATAGGACTGGAACATAGAAAAAACAAGATCTTTTTCTTGTTTCCGTGTTCCTGCTTGGAAAGCTGTTGCAAAAATTTGGCTGTTAACCTGAAAGGAATGCAAATGTGTCTATTTTAATGTACATAACTATGTATGGTTTATGAAACAATGATGTCTATATAGCACCAGAGTGAGTTCCAAACAGAAAAGACAAACTTCTACTGTGAATTGATGTTAAAAAATAATGACTAAAAATATTTTCATGAAGCTTGGCAGGAATACGTACACTGTAGATGAACAACTGTTTTAACAAATGTTCAGTAGAAGTATCCAGAATCCATGGAAGAAATAGTATAACTGCTGATGTCCGATTCCATTAGGATCAGTACCAATGCACTGCTAAATTATTACAGGATATTTTATGAACAGTTATTGATGATTTAGTGGCAGGCTATGTTATGTAGCTTACAAGCTGTCACCTTTAAGGTGAGGCCAAAAGTGAGCCCAAGGATATATTCTAAAAGAAAATGTAGCAATTATTATAGCATGTGTGTCAGCAAAGTTCATATGATTCATTGTCCTTCTGGTAATAGGAAAGCTGTCAGTGGGTGCTCTTGGGCATGGTTCAGCTAACTATATAAAGAATGTTCTCTTAAACATTCACCTACGGCTTGGGATTCAGAGGTTGCTTGTCTGATTAAATGGAAAGGAGGTAATTTAAAAGCATCTTCCTTTCCAAATATGTTAGTGTCAATTGGCTTTGGTTCAGAGGTTTCCAATCTGAAGTACATGAGGCAGCTGCAGAACTCTATTAATATTCCTGCATAAAATGCTTTCTTAGCCCAGGTCAGCTCCCCTATGCACTTTTGATGTATTAGAACTTTAATGTTTAACTGAATTGACAAGTGATGGGTTTTACAATCAATGTACACAAAGGACATGCCATTCCCAAGGAAGCTCAAGATTTATTAAATGTAATGAATAACGAGGAGCATATCAGGTGGACGCTACTGTGCAGCGTTTTGTTTCTCTACAGTTCATATATTGTGCAAGATACACCTGTGGTATCATCTGGTTCAAAACTGGGCTGAAGCTCAGCTCTATTTCAGTATTAAGTAAATGAAAGTTATGATCTTGTTAAAACTAAGAGTGTCAATCTGAATTTTCAAGAGAGGGAAAAAATAAATCTGTGGCATATTTTCCTTAATGTTTTGCCACAGGGTGTTTTCTGAACAGATGTTTTAAATATGATACAACCTATCCGTTGCAATGTTCAATGCTAATTCCTTCAGAAATATGTACTAATTTAGGGAAGGTTATGTTTTCTTTTGATGAAGTAGCTCTGCTCCCACCAATGTTTCCAGGAACGCTTCCACTGTTTTCTGTTGGTTTGGGGTTTTGTTCTTTTTTACTTTAATGGGTAATGTTGGAATGAAGTGGCAGGGTCTTTCACAGAAAGGCTAACTTACAGTAGTTTTTGTATAATGCTCTACAGATGTAGATGTTCCCCAGATGTGAACAGACGAGAAACTTAGTTTTGTCTCTGGGTATTCATTCGCAGTATAAATCTCCCAACACATTCTTATCTGCTATGTAAATAAGATGTGGAATTCCAATAGTGTCTCAGCCTTCTACAGCAGATGGTATAGTGAGATTTACCACACCATTACATTTAATGGGATTGAATTCATTTGGATTTCTTGATGTTCACTCTGTCCTTCTCTGAGCAGCAGTGTTGCCAATGTTCCTGATTATATATGATTTGAGAGAGTGCTTAAAGAAGAAAAAAACCTTTATCTTAGAAATATGAGTATTTTCTGTCAAATTTTAAAGTGTGTATGTATTGCATTTCATAGGATTTATAAGCCCTATGAGAAAAGGATACTTAATGAATATTCAACAAAGAACTTGAAGTCATTACATTTGAAGATTTTTGTAAATATCAGCTATCCAGTTAACTGTTTTAGTACTAGCATAATTATATATTCATTTGGAAAGAAATGAGCTTTTTACCTCACCACATCAGTTTAGACAGAGTGGAAACAAGAAGAATCTATGTGAAGAAAAAGAATCTTTTAAAAAGATAATCCAAATAGAATTTTTTAATTTTCATTTTAAAGTAAAGCCGGCTCACCATATGCAATGGTGAGCCAATGATGCAAATCTAATACTAGATTAATAAATAATATTTTCAAAAATTAAATATAAACTCACTCTGCTAAAACATAATTAAAAATGACAGTGTAAAACTGTCAAATTCTTCTAGTGAAACGTCTTTTCAAAACTGCTGCCTCAATTGCTTTGATCTGTTTGTTCCACAGGTTTCTGCGTACCCAAAATGACACCTAAAATGTATATAGATATTGCATGCAGTCATCCATTAGCTAATGCTTTAACCTATTTTGTCTGCTTAGCATTCTACCATTTCTGCATGGCCTAAAAATTTACTCAAACCAGTCTCGTGAATTTTATTATGCTATTGCTATCGGTTCTCCTGATAGTAACATAGATCACTAAAATACTCTTACAGGACAGCTGAATGAGAAAAAACATGTCTTTTTATAATTAAATTTAGTAAGAATTTCAGAATTTTCCCACCTCAAAAGTACACAGCTTTTGTAGTTAAATAAAAGTTATTTCTAAAGTCAGGCTTCAGGCTCAAGAGATCTTAACTGTTTTATAAATTATTTTACAAATTGTAAATCGGTCATTTGATCAGCAATAACGCACTCTTTACTACAGTGCCAAGCAAGGATAGTAATAATGCTGAATCTACCATGCATGAATGAAAAAACTTTAATTAGCACAGAGAATGGCAAACATCTCACTTTTCTCAATAATATATATAGGCAATAATACCACCTTTGTAGTTGATCTGGTTTGCACCCAGAATTCCTATTCCAGTGGGCACTATGAATTTTGCCTTTAATTTAAAGATAGATAAAAAATGCAATATCAAAATTCTGAAACTAATGGAATACTATAGAAAACTCTGAAATACTGATGATTTGATCTAAATAATATAGGATCATAGGATAAACAGGTGATTCCACCAAATCCTCAAACTGAAAGTTAACGGATCTACAACTACCCTCAGAACTCTGGCCAGGGCTTCCCAGAAAGAGGCTGGAGGGTGCTACAGGTTCTCTGCTCAGCTCCTATAGGCCTGCACACCCAGAACAAAAATCAAAGTGTAAGGTCAAAAGCATCCTATTAAAAACGCTGGGTTTATGAAAGACGGACTTTTAATAGAGGAATATTCTAATGGAGAGGTAAGAAAGCTGTAGTTTATGGTAAATCACCTCTCCCAACATGACAGCACAGGCGTTGTGAGCTGTTTTTGCCAACACAGCATTTTGATGGTAATCGTGAGGAAGACACAGCAACAGCAAGATATGTTCCAACTGTTGCACAATGATCACACGTTGCTGTACTGTGCACTCGCTGACTCTGAACACTAAACAAAATTTAATCATTAGGAAATACCTTTGTTTTATTGTGACTAGCAGCAGCTCTGTTTACAAAGGAAAATGAGAAATCTAAAAAAATATCATGGAAGAGGTAATATGGCATTCTTGATTCATCTCTACTATAGGCTATAATTGAAGTAAAAATAAGAGCCCTATAGATCTTTTGTTTCAGTGATACTTCACTGACAAACTTCTTCCCCCTTCAAAGATATTATCTTCAGATACCTGCTTTTCCACACAGTCTGTGAATTGTTTCTTCACTCCCTGGTTTTGACGGCAATTAGATCAGACTACCAGTATATCTATCTCATTTTTCTATTGTTTACCCTTATCTTGTTACATTCCGCCAAGGATATTAATGATAGACCATAAATATATTACCAATATATTTATATTGGCATTAAGGAAATTAGCTTCAGGATGTTACTGTAAGCCCCAAGACATCTTCCTATTTTCTTTGATTTATTCAGGGCAGACAGTGGCTTTAAGATTGGTTCTGTTTGTGAGGGGGGAAAAAAAAACAAACCACAAAACTAAAACAAGCAAAAAAACCCACTGTAGCTGGTTTCCCATGGAATAATAATAAAAAAAAAAAAATAAAAACAAAAGCCCCAAAACTACTCAAGCACCTGTTGTTTTCCAAATATTTATATTCTCACAGTGAAAAAGCTGGGAGGAAGCGGAAAGAAGCACTTGCCAGGCAAAACCAAGCCCCGAAACTGTTCCACACTAATCCTGACATTTGTATGTGTATCTTTCATATAGGAACTCCAAAGCCTTCTGAAGCAATTTATTAGGAACTTTTAGATAGAAAGCTCCCAAGAAGAAAAATGAACTATCTCAAGTTCTCTATTTTGCTTTAATATTGAACTTCTAAATGACTCATGCTGGTTCAAACTGAGCATAAACTCCCATAAGATGAACCAAGGAAGCACTGTTTCATTCTGTATTCATTCTCAGAGTTTGAATGTATATCTGGATCAGGTTATTTTCTTTGAAAACCCATGAGAATAGATTTTCTGTAAGACTGTTGGGACATGCTTCTGGAATATCAGAGGAATTCCATCATTTAATATGTTCTTTATAGCCCTAGTAACATGAAAAGTGCAGGAGAAAAAGTTCCTAATGTGTTCACACGTCAGTTTTTAGGTTCTGACTAAAAGAGTGATAAATTCGTCTGAATTAAAAAAAGGTCTGTACTGTATTTTTCTCTCTGTATGTTTTAGAATCTCCCAAGCAGGGCCACACAGGCAAAAACAGAAGCAGTGAATTTAAGGGTAAACTTAGGTAAACCTGTGATAAATCAGAACTGTAATTTTATCTAGTGAACACATCATTTATCCACTTAGATCAAATAGAGGAATTTCTCTACTGCTTTTATAAAGCATTGCGGTATATATTCATGAGCCAGTAAAGGACATGAACATTACATGAAAAATACCGATACTCTAGTGAATTGGGAAACAGTAAATGAAATTGCTTTCATTTAATTGCTTGGAGGCTGTTCCATGAGGAACAAACAAAAGACAGATTTGTCTACACAGCCAGCAAAACCAGTCCAAAGCGTGAAAGGGAATTCTCCAGTGAGACATATTACAATAGTAAGTCTCTCTTCTCTGCAATCCCAGGGTAAAGCAAAGTTATCCATGTTGCCTAAAGTTGCTTCCTGACTCACCACCTATGAATAATCATGCTAGCCGAGTTACTTGTGTAATTTTGAGCTGCCTAAATAATTTTTTCATTTTAAAAGGTCCTAGATGAAAATTTGATTTCCTCTTCTTATTTTGTCCTCAGTTGCTGTCACGGTTTAAACCCAGCCAGACAGCTCGTGCACTCACTCCCAGTGAGCGGTGCTGGGCTGGCAGCAGTTGAAGCCTGCTAAACCCAGGACAGTTACATTTAAGGATTAGTATGGATTGTCACTAAAATTATGATGAAAAACATAGTGGGGATTACGTCTATCTACTTTTGAGCTTCTTATTGAGCTTTTTGTAAAAATTCATGGTTTCTGAGTATAATAAGAGGATGCTATTGACTTATATCAGTATTATATGTACTACACATGGCTTCAATAACCATTATGGAACTGCTACCCCAGTCCATCTTCATTATAATGCAAATCTTGAAGATTCCCTGGTTCAGATAGGAAAAACAGACACAGTACTTCCACTAAAGTGGAGTCACTATGATAGTGATTCTAGATGGGAAAACATTTTGAAATAATGAAAAGCCAGTTTCTACATCTTCAATTCCATTGTATAACTTCTTGCTTTACAGATGGTGACACTGACATCAGCAGTTCCTGCTGTAGAGTCGGGTGCTAGACAGTATGAATTTGATCTAAACCTGGTCCCAAGGACAGTTGTAGCACCTGACAAGGACTATTCTTATGCAACACAAAAGGAAATGTTTATAATTCCTTTTGTTATTTTATAGTCACTATTCTGATATTTATTTCATTTTAATCCCATCACTAAATTGAAAATTTCAGCTACTTCTTTTATTACACTTTTGTGATAGCTACTCTAAATTTCACATTGCTCATGCCTTTATGAACAAGATAAATTTGAGTCATGGACTGAGCCTAGAATCTTGTAAATCAAAAGGCACCACAGGTACTCTGTGTTCTTGTTAGTCAGTCCCTAGGATTTAGATAAGAAAAATTTTTAAAACAGGAAAATAATATACTGTTAAAGTTGATTAGCTGGCTGTAGTCTCCTAGATACAGAAGATTTCCACCTTTTGCACAGCAGGTGCATGCATGACTTATGCTGGCAAAGCCCAATTTTGTAAAGGTTAAATTTGATCAAATTGATTAAATACAGATCTTCCATTCTATCAGTACCAGGTTTATTCTTATTGGTCAGAAACCTGTTTCCCCAAAGCCACAGTCATTTTCTTACTTTACTGTGTCTGATTGTTAAGTATCTATAATTTCAAATAAAGAAACAATTCTTTAACTTGTATTCAAAAATGCACTAAGTAGCCCCCTTCAAAAATGTTCCCATTCTCCTGTGACAAAGAAAATAAGCAAAAATTAATTTATCCCCACCCACTACATTTGGCACTTCATTGCTCAGAACAGATGAAATTATTACTTCAGGTAAAAATACTTTCTCTTTCGCAAGTCAGTACAAAGTTTAAAAGCATCACCCATAGAGAATAAATTCTTCTCACCTGGCTGAAATTGAAAACACAGAACCTGAAGATGTTTAGAAAACAAGCTAAGCACTATGTATATGATGAGCAATGTTGACTTTCACAGAGATTCTTATATAGATAAACTTAAAGATGTGCATGAGGTTTGTACAGGACTGAGATAAAAGTAGCCCTGTCTCTGGGAGGCTGCATGCATTAAAGTCCCATTTGAAGTATCTGATAGCGCATAATGTTCAACGCCTTGTGGAAGATACTCAGCCTAGGGGCTAGACTGCTAGTTTACACCTGGGCTGCTGGCTGGTGGTGGGCAGGGTGTCAGCTCCTATGAAAATCCTTTGCAGTATCCAGGAATTATAATGGAATTTATTCAGGGTCATTAACTACACAGAGACAGCTGTGAGCACTAGTAAGATTTACTTAGCATGAGGGTATAAAAATTAACCAGTCTCTTAGATTATAGATACAAATCTGTGCTCCAGATATGTACAGATCAATGCTAAATGAATCATTAATATTCTGTATGAGGCAGAAAATGAAGCTTATGAAAGCTGATACCCCTACCTTGTCATTACATTCCCCATTACCACAAGTTCATCCAAAATTGCAAATCATTACAGCTTCTCCGGCATCTGCCACACTCCACTACTGTCCCTGGAGCACTCAGAGAGTCAAATATGTTTACTAAAGCATAAAACTACTAGCACCACTCATCCATGGTTACACAGACACATCTGAACATTACTTTAAAAGTGTCATAGACCTTATATTTATTGTTCTGAATAAACATTAGTCTCATGAGCAGAGAAGCACCAAAGACTGGAGACTGGTAATTACTCACAGGATAGGTACACTGCCATTAGCTGCAATGAAAGCATCTCTGTCTTTCCATGTCAGTGGATTTCAGCACTAAGAAATGCTATCTTGCCTCAGAAAGGAAAATTTAACTCCCTGCATCTTTAGTCTTATGTACTCGGGCAATAAGACCGATGTTCCTGGATGTTTGACTGGCTTTGACACAAATTGCAATAGACACCATGGTACATGGGTAATTAGCAGTGCACACAGGCTCAGTTTTTAATCCAAGCCTTTTAATAAAAGTCTTTAAAACTAATATCTCATGACATTTTCATTTTTGCAAAAAACTGTACCCTACAATACTGATAAAATTCTGATTTTTTTCAAAGAAATTTTCAGGGTTTAACTCATTTTAATCTTTATTCAAATTTTAAAAGCTAACTATTTTTAACAGTTTTTAAAAAACAAGTCATTTTTTTTTAAACTACGTGAACTATTTTTATGAAAATTCAGCACCTTTTCAGAGACTACAATAAGAAAAATAAGTCACCAAGCTCTAGTAGTTTAAATTCTGTGAATAAAGATTCAGTTGTCTATCTGATATGAACACATTCTAAACACCAAGGCAACAGAAAATTGTTATTTATACTATTATATTTCTAATTAGAAGGGACAAGACTCTTTTCAAAGTGAAAACAATTTTTTGTAGTCTAATCTAAGTCTGCAATGAGCAGCAGCAAAATGACAGGGAATCAGGATCATGTCTGATGCCCAGATGCTTCTGTAAAACACTGTTTGAAGGACTGTCATGCAGGTAGAAGTACACACATGCACCCAATCACTAAAATGTGCTCATGCTCACTGTACCCACTAGCTAGCAGAGATGATTGTTCTAGGTCACAATTCACAACAACTTTTTAACCCACATCTTTATGACTACCAAAAATGGAAGATACCTCTGCACTACCATTCAAAAATAAGGTGCTGGACTCATTCCAGTCTTTCATTGGTGTGCTACCAATTGAGGAAGGAAAAAAGAAAAGCAGAATTAGCAAAGTACCAAAATTTTCCACTATTTCTCTGGCAGCTCCAAAACCAAAAGCCAATATGTGTTTTGGCAGAGTACTACTTCAAGGCTGACAGGAATTGGGATTATTCTGGTTTACATTAGCTACTGGCCTGACCGAGGGCCTCTGGCACTGTCCTCTAAGGGATGTGTTTGGCAGACAGAAATGCTGGAGAACACACCCTCACTATGCCACGCTGTGCTGCAAAGCTCCCTGGGGCTGGAAATTGGGGCTGGAGGCTCCACCCACCAACTGAAAGCGAGGAAATGCACCATAAGGCCTTTTATAAGTCGTGTCTCAGCCTCACAGAAGGCAATAGGCAGCCTTTTTTTCTTCAGTAAAAAATCTGCCTTTCTGCACTGCTCATATTGAGCTCACAATCAGATGCTACGCAGATCAGTGCCCAAAATATCAATCCAGACAAATGTTTGCCAGAGCTTCAGGGAAATCTTATGGTCTCGCAACTATTTGCATTCTGAGTTGAATGTGCTTTAATTTCAATCCTACTGGCATCTGCTATGTTTTCACAACCTTTTAGATGGGTTACTCAGATTATTAGCTAGTAACTACTGCAATTTGACTTTTGGATTTACTTTTCCCTCCTCCTAATATAGAAAGGCAGCAAACTGTGTCTGAAATTCTTCTACAAATTGGTTCAACCTGTTCATTTGATTTAACATTGAGGGGGGGAGTGGGGAGAGGATGGTTTGCGGTTTACTTTCTAGTGTCCACCCATGTCTTAGAACAATATTTAAGTGCCATGCAGATACCTCTCAAGATATAGTCCATTGTATTTGATTTTTGGCCTTTCCTTCCCAGTTGCTGTTCACCCCCTTAGTCACTTTACTGCCTTTTCTCCCAAATCCACATACAGATTGTCCTATAAAAGACCTTTCATTGATATACCTTTCTTGGTTTCCATCTTTTACACCCTGACCCTTTCAAGAGCAACTGCCAATCTCTTCTATTTATCATCTGGCACCAGTGAAACCACTGGATTTTCTCTTTTTCTTTCCAAACCTGTATTTCAGATGCACCTGGGCAGTCCAAGCTGGGAAAAGAGGGGACGGTGAAGACAGTCATGGGGAGTTGCATTCAACTACAGAAGAAGCAGGCAGCAGCTGTGGTCCTTGAAAAACAAAAAAAAAAATAGAAAATTCACCTTTTCATTTATCTAATAAAAATGGATTATACCGGTGTGGGATGGATTCTAGCTGCTCTAGGCTAGTGTTTGGATGAGCAACAACTCAAGGACCCTCAGGAGTCCTCACTTAAGAGTGCTGACTCTCCCTCTGGTTTGCTTTCCAATACTTGGGAAGCACTAATGAGTGTTTTAAATCAAAGCACATCTCAAATATTAATGATGTTTCAATATGCCTCCCATTTAATGTAAAGCAGTGAAGAGTGTTTTTCAGCTGGTTTTATTTTTTTTAATAGATATTGCACTCTAACTGGCATTAGCAGGAGACCTCAGAGTGGCATTAACATATTAAAGGTGCTTAGTTCCCTGCCTGTCTTTATCCAGCCACCCAATGACTAACAGTTATGGTTGAGCTAGTGGAAAATCCTTCCAGAAACAATTTCAAATGCAAACACCTTTTACGCTCTTTGGTTTAGTGCATCTTTTTATTTTATATTTTTACAGGGATTGTCTGTCAGGAGAAACATATCACATCACTTCGTTTATATATAACACCATTACAAAGACTTCACGTTTAGCTGCAGCTCACTAGGACTGTTTTCCTTTTGGGGGGTAGTTTGTGCCAAAATGAGAGGAAATAGCATTTCCTCCGAGAGTAATGAGCAGCTGGTGCTTTTGCCCTGGTGTTTATGGGATGTAATAGGCACAGTGGCACATTTGGAACTGGTTGGGGAGAAAACTAAATGCTGCTCTCTTTTATCTTTATCACCCCCTTTCCCAAGAAGCTTTTTCAGTTTCTATGGTTTATACTAATTTTAGAAAATACAATAAAAATAAAACCACAGCACTTTGCCACAAAGTAGTCGGATATTACAATGTATGCTTGGTAAAGACGGACTGTTTTTATCAACTAGAGTCATAAAAACTAAGACAATAAAATATTTTTAAAACTTCTCCAAATAGTTCTTGGAAGAATTAAAGCAAAGGGAGTACATCTGGAAATCATATTTGGAGATGAACCAGTGAAATTGCCAACAACTGTACATCTGCTCTTCTGGCCATCATCTGACCTTAACTTAGGTGTTCATGGCTGCCATTCTTATACCATGAAACTTTAATCCAGTGACAGGAGAACAGCAGAAGAACTTTAAAAGTACTAATTTCTCCTAAATAGCATTTACTAGTTCTTAACCAGTGTAAATTGGTATAGCTCCATTAACTGTGATAGATCTGTGCAACTCTCTTTGAAAACAGTATAAACTCATTGAAACAGAACCAGGATCTGCTCCTTTATGCACAGCACTTCAGACTGACTGATTAGACCATTATAGATTGTGAATAGGGGTGGCAAACACTGTTCCACAGAAAATGTCCACTTCATCACCCATACTAATTGGTATTTGTGGTGATCTTATAAACATTGCATAATCTAATGATACACACTTGATAGCAGTTCAGTAGCCAAAGAGTATTTGTTTGTGTTTATATAATGCCACGAAACACATGCAATTATCTACCCTTCTGGTAACAGTGCCCTTCATATGGATCACCATTAATACAAAGAGCTATATCATTCTCAACTAATGATGTCATACTGGTGATTTTAGCCATGAGGTTATGGGCAAGGAAGAAGCAGTACTCTTCCTAGGTGGTTACATAAGGAGATTTTAGAAAGGTACCACTCTGGTATTATTAGGCTAATAAGTCTAAACTTGTTTATGGCATTACTTTTTTATATAGTTCAAAATCATGTAATGCTTTAAGAATGTTTATTTACCCAGTATTGCCTAAAATTTGCCACCTAAATCCACATTTGTACACCTTATTTAATTAGCTTCTGTTTTTCTCAAGTGATGGCCTTTTACAAAAGCAAGTTAGAATTAGGAAATGTATATAAGGCACTCAAATGTGAATTTTAAAATCTGCCATAAGAACCTGATTTGAAAAACACAGGTTTTAGCATTTCTCAGGGAAAATACATCATGGCCAGAAGCGTGCTTATGGGAACCTCCAATGGGTTACAGTTCCTCTAAATATTCACAGTGAATATTCACAGTATGAGACAAGAAAACTCTACATAAGCCTGAAAGGTTTTTACTTGGGTTAGGTTAAATTCTCACAGTGATTCAACTTGGTTTCAGGTTGTGCTGCAAACTAACGTTTCAGACCTGGTATACTGTATTTAGCACATATTAATCATTTTAGACATAGTTGAACACAACATTTCTCATGTGCTTCTGAAATGAAAGAAGATGAGGCAAGGATGTACCTTGGACACACCAGAGGAGCATCATCCCAGGAAGCCTCCTGCTTCATCACTGTCACATGACAGAAGAGCTACTTGCTGTTACTTGGATGATCATCAGCATCACCCAGAGGTTAGCTCGGCTGGCAGGGTACAGGTATTTTCCTCACATTTCTTTACACCTCTCACACGTTCCTACTTTTGACATAGCCATCAAGACGAAAGATGAGAGATGCTACTGAAGCAAGGGAGGAGATGAACCCAATCACCAAAATGTCTCTTTCCTTCCACCAGCCAGAGCTCCCTTCACCATCACTTGCTGAGGGTGCTCTGATGGGCCAGCAGAGCTGGGCTTTTTGGCATCCCTGAGTCTACCTGCCCATGAGCTAGCATGGTCCTTTTTTTTCCTGCTTTTTCATGATGCCCTGACACCAAAACTTCCTGTCTTACCCAGAAGTTACAATGACTTGCCTTGGTGTCACCAAGTAGCCTTCTTGGACCCCTGGTTAACCTCACACTCTATTTACCTTAGCTCCTTCACTGCAGGATGTGACAGCCTGCCTTCAAAAAGCTCTGCATCTGGAGGACTATGAGGGAAACCTCCTCATCTAATGCAAGAGTATAAAAGACCATATTTACAGCATGGTATCTCAATCATTAGTTGTATAGTGAGGGAATATGTTGTGCCCAATTTGCTGAAGAGGGAATTTATCTTGCTTATCAGCATGAGGCTGAGCACATCACAACCCCCACCATTACTGATTCTTCTTTCCCTTTTTTGTTTCCTCTGCATTTGGATGTTTTACATGTTTTAAAAGAACTAAAATAAAATCCCAGTTAAGTCTAAATCACCAAATCCTGTCCTGCAAAGCTCTGCATACTACAAAACCATGTTCCCTTTGAAATCATTGGATATCTTACCATTCACTTCAGAGCAAGCCAAATCCTACTTACACTTTAAAAAGTACCTTGCATGACTCCTTCAGAGAAAAAGAAGCTGCAGTACTCTTTGCATTTTTTTATCTGAGTTACAACCATTACATATATTTCCAGAAGAGACAAGGTGTGCTTCAGCCTGACCTTTGTTCCTTTACACTGTCCTCAGAGCAAAGCAACTCCAGAGCATGCACATGAACTCCAGAGCTTCTCTTACTTACAGCAATTCTTTGTAATACAAAAGAAATACATCTTTGGGAAAGTGTTCCAGAGAACAATGCAACACATAACGCTTCTAGTCCCCAGACTTCATGGTTAAACAGCTTTTAGGAATCAAAACAGACGAGCAACTAGTATGAACATTTGTACAACCCCTCTGAGAACAGAGAGAGGTTTTCTAACATTAACAACCTCTTCAGGAGAATTTCTGCTTCATAAATGCTTGTCATATTGTTCTGTCCCTTCCCTTAAGCTCTTTCCATTTAGTTCACTGACTCCTTGCTCTCTTGTTTCAGAAGCCTACCAGGGTCACAAGATTTTGCATTATCTGACACAAGACTAAGAGGCCCTGGCAGCAAAGTTAAATAACTGTTGGTAATACACAGCATTATTCCATTTAGCTGATGGAAATTTAGTCAAAAGCCCACTTCTTATCATTAAAATCTAAATCTCATGGCACAATTAGATTTTGGGGTTGTTTGTTTCAGCCCATCATTAGTCAGCATTCGAGATGGCAAAGCTTGCCCATGGCTTCATGGGGTAAGATGGGGAAGAAGCTTATTAAGCTATTGTGAAAACAAACAAAAATAAACAAACAAAAAAAAAACAACAAACAAACCTACTGAGCAAATCTTATTACCAGTAACCCCTGCAAACTTTCCATGGTCAGGAAGAGATCACTGTCATCTTATGATAGAGACACAGGAAACCATTTTAGTGGAGCAAGAATACGGCCTACCTTACAAGCTCTGCCACTTTGCTCCATATAAGGTAGACTTTTGTTACAGTAGCAAATTGGAGCTTTAATTTACATTAAACAAGTCATCTTAACCTGCTGCACCAGCCATCCAGCTGGTGGTAGACCCAGCACACACTCCTGGGAGAACTTACACACAACAATAGTCTCATGAACATAGCACAATTAATTTGAGCTCTGGGCCCAGGACTAATATGTGCAAACATAATTCAAACTCCATCTCTGCAGCCTGGGCTTTGGGCTGCTCTGGCCTGTGTACCTGCTGTAGTCTCCTCTCCCCAGGGGGCGAGAGGGCCCACATTGTAGTTCAGAGGAAGCACAGCTCACAAGTATCTCCCTACCTACCTGGCAAAGATTCTCTGTGTCTTACAGAAAGCAGTGAGCAAACTAATTTTTAGCCTGATAGGGTGTTGATCCTGATTATTTTTGTGTGTCTTCTCCAATAAGTAACTGTCTTACACTTCGGAATTCTGCTTATCCTGCTTGTGGACTTCCTGCGCTCATGGCAAAACATATCTGAAGGGACCACCAAAGGAGGGTTACACAGTCACCTGATTGCCATGGTGCACATCAGATCTGACCAAAAATTGCCAAAAGATGTTTCAGCTATCCAGGGTCAGTGATGCACAGGAGTATCTAAACAACCTGGCCACAGCCTTGCCAAAACAGCTACAGAACCTGCATAAACTGAAGCCATTCAAAACATAATCTTTAATTTGGTGTGTGGGGAGACCTACGAAGTACCTGCCACTGCGGTGTATACAGCAAGGCTACCTTGATATGTTTATCATATCTAAAATTCTTTCAATAGTTAACAGTCAGCTAGCTGCACCCCATGGCAGGCACAGCACAGTTCTATGTCCTCAGCGACACTTTGGTAATAATCTGCACTGATTGTATGTATGACTTCACATACGATGACAAGCCAAGCCCCAGTAACTCCCAGGAAGATTCCTGAAAGGCACACGCTTATCAGCTCATTCCTGTTCCATTACAGCTCTTTTTAAAACTAAAAATAACTTTTCTCCTGATTCACCAGCCATAAAACCAATGGAATATTCTACAGTGCGTTGATTGGTTTGTCATACCAGGATTGCACAGATCAGTAAGAGAACAAGTGATATATTATAATTGCACATAAAAGGACTGGAATGATCTTTTGCATCTTTATTTACTTCTATTAGAAAAAGTCTTGGCAGGCTTTGCCATTAACATTTTCTGCTTCCTCAAGGAAAAGATAATTTACCCTCTTAAGGATATTAGACTCCTGTGTATTGTTTTTCCCCATTTGGGATCCTTGATTTCCCCTTCTGAACACTTGAGTGTTTGCAATCAGCACACAATGATACTCACTAATAACAACCAAACTACAACACCCCACCGTAATGTTGTTCTAATACCATATATAACACCATATAACACCAGCAATGCGGAGCAGCTTCACTGTGTAGACTTGAGTCTCTCCATACTTACATCTGTTTTCTTTTCCCTCTGGTACATCTGCTGTGGAGCGTGACCCCTGCTGAGCACAGTGAGGCCCAAAGTCGTGTCTTTTGCTGTAATTCTGAGCCCCAATTCAAATTCTGGTGCTTGGCTTTAATTTCTCAGAAACTGACAGATGCCAGATCAACACAACGGCATGCAGAAAGCTGTGTGCCGTGTTCTGCTGTCTTTGTTATGCTTATTATATTCTACTGGAGAGGTGGCCAACAAACAAATTCTGTAGCACACCTTCTTGCTACATTATATGCCACATTACCAGCAACAAGAGAAATATATGAGACACATGGGAAAAGGGAGAAGAAATGTTAGATGGCTAATCTATATAACAGACTGCTAAATTTCAGTGCTGCTTTATTTGCTTCAAACAGTAAGAGACAGAAAAACATTTCTTGATGAAATTATCCATTTTTTTCCCTGCTAAACTACATCCTTATTAGTAACAGACATATACGTAAATATAGTAATAGAAGGGAACAGCTGCTCAGTGCCACAAGATTTCAAGACTTGTGTGTTCCTGGGGTCCCTGAGTTCTGCAATTCCTCCTTTTCTGCACCTCCCCCCGAGCACAAGTCCAAGGTAATTTCACCTGTACTCCTCTCTCTCCCCAGGACAATGAAGAGGAAAATACCAATTCTTACCCAAGAGAGAGAGGACATCTTGCATTTGTGCTTTTTTTTTTTTTTTCTCTTTTTAATCCTACAGGTCCAATAAATAACCTCTGAAATCCCCTGGCATCTTCCTCTTAAAGCTCTATAGGCTGTTCCTTAAGAGAGAGCTAATGTGATCCTTCGTGTGCTGCTTTCTCCTCATTTCATTTATGAGTAGTATACGCATTAGCTGAATATCATCATCGCCAAAAGAAACCTATCCCTATTTCCATGAAAAATCAAGGTTATAGGCATATGCATACACATTTCTTCATACAGACACTGCTCACCAGTGTTGGAGACACATTACTGAGCTAAACAAACCCAAAATTGCTGTTCCATATATCTCTAGATGTTGCTCTCTGGAGAGATCCAATGTATTTTACAAATATTGTACCTTCCCAGCCATGTATCTGAAGAATAAATCCCAGGTGACGTGTCTTACAGATCCTTCCATACGTGTGGAAATGGCTGAGCAGTTTACAAAGCGAAGACTTCAAAGCACCTCAGAACTTCACTCTTTCTTTAGTACATCCTGAGGCTGATGAGTCCCCTTTCTCCAGCCACCATATTTCAATCCTTCCCTGTTTAATATGAAATACTTTGCTTTTTTGGCAGGCTGTTTTCCTAGAGGACAGGCTCATGAGAAGACCTGGGGAAAGCCTAGAAGTCTTTGACACATTTAGCTATATGGTCTTCATAAAACAATTTAATTTTGTTAAAAGTATAATTAACAGAAATCACTGGAGGATACCTTGTGACTCAGTGAAAATCCATGCTAAGGTAATGTAAAAGTCTTATTCAGTTTATTTAGAAAATTGAGAAAATTCCATGATAATAAAGCGTCTGCTATTCTCTTTAGAAAATAAAGAGTTTGATTAGTTGACTTTTTCACAAGCTTTATAAATTAGAATTTTTACTTTCCTTGCATGGTAACTTTCCCCATTTTTATTCTACTCCACACTCTCCCCTCATTATTCTTTTCTTCTGAATAAGGGTAAAAAGAAAAAAATTGAACAGTAATGCTTTTTCTTTGTTTGAGGAAAGACAAGTTTGAGAGAAATCTGTATTAAGGTGACTTTTGATAATAAAGATAAATGTTCAAAATGTTTTGACAGCTCTATTTTTACATAGCATGACATAGATTTATGATATTTTCAATGTTATTTTATACTATAAGCATTTGGGGCAAAATGCCCATATTGTGTTGCACAATGCTGGTCTGCACAACAGCATGCCTGTGCTTGAACCATTGCTATATCCACAGGGGACAGAACAGACCGACCAGGGCTCCGCAGTGGTAAACAAATGAAAACCCAAATGGTTTTCCCTGTAATATTTCATACATCAGAAAATCACATATGAAAATATAATGATGAGGAAACTAGCATGCTTCCAGATTACTGAGCTAAACATGGTAGCTCATCCTAGCAGCATGTTTTACATTGATTTCATATCTACAAGGCACTGGCAAGCTATCAAAACAACACCAGCAAAGCAGCCAAGCACTATGCAAAGCAGACTTTCAGAGGACTGCATTTCTGTCAGCTATATTACGAAGACATTGTGTTATACCCAAGCCTTTCTTTTCTCACTGTTTTAGATTTGACCGTAATATTTTTATGACGTGTGATTTGACAACACTGGTTAAGCAACCCTAACTGCTTCCAGTCTACACAGTCTTGCTGATAGTTATCCTAATACATGCTAACACTTGCAAAAAACTGTGTAAACATGATAGAGCAGTAAAAGACAGAGGGTTTGCTAATGCTAAACATACCAGGGGGGTTCAGAGTACTTTAGGGCAGTGAATGTCCACGTGCATAATTACAAATATGGGTATCGTAATTCAACTCTATGTCCTGGACATCACATCATTTATTGTAGACAGTTGTTGGTTTTGGTTTTGTTTTGGTTTTGGTTGGTTTTGGGGTGGCGGTGTTTTTTGTTGTTGTTGTTATCTTTCTTATTTAAATTAAGATTACTGGAGAAAAGTCATATTTGAGCACTTAACAGATTCACACTGACAAAGTTTACAAACTATAATGTTATGACTAACACAGCATTGTAAAGTATTACATATTGGACAAAGGACAATTAAGAAATTTGGTGGTATTCAAGCAAACTAATAAGCAGTTAACACCAACAATTGTAGCAGGTTTTCTGAGACAGTACAGCTTTAGGAGCTATTTAATCTCATTTATATTGTGTGTAAAATAAAAATCATCTGTGCAAATGGGAAGTGTGAAATGTTAGAGATTTACACCTACTTCATATTTATGCTGTACTCCTTTAAGTAATTATAGAGATGAACAAAACTGTTTAGACAATATTCTTATGGTTAGCATTTGTAGACAGGAAGCCTTGAAGCCTTGATTTTGCCTCGTCTTTGCAACCACTGGAAAGTAATTCAAAGCATAAATTAAATACTGCCAATCTCATCTGAAACTTATGTAAGAGACAACCTTGCTATGATGAGATTAAGAGTAAAGGAGAAGTAAACTCAGAGAATTTAAGGATCTCGACTCCTTTCCTCTTTTTATTCTGGAAAAAGAAAATTAGGTTGTAGTAGTAACTAAGCCTGCAGTAGTCCCAGAGCTTTCTCTTTAGTCCCTTGTATATACATAATTGTTGACAGCTCCATGTTGGGTCCTCACCACAAGGGTTACAAAAGAAACTGCAGAGTTTCACCCTTGGATCTGCTTTTGCAAGGATTTTATACAGTAAGGGCTCAAGTGTGCTCCAACTCTCCCACAGCCACAGATTTCATGACTAATCAGGTACTTCTTGGGTACTTCTTAACTCTAAAGGTCCAAATTTAAACAAACAAACAAACACACAAATAAATAAATAAATAAAACAAAGTTCTTGCTTGCCATCCCAATATATGTGCCTAACATATTCCAGTTCAGTTCAAGTTTAGGAACCTAAATAAGTTCTTTAATCTTAACCTGATCATCAGCCTCCACCTATAGTCATCCACCCACCAGTCACACAGATCAGAGAGAAATCCTTTTTACTTGCAAACTGGTTTTCTACCTTTTAATTAGTATCCAGTTCAGGTCAGAGTGAACCGGGATAATTAATAAATTATTATTCTTCCTCCACACTTTGTCTGAGCTTCTCTGCCAGTGCCTGCTTCCTTTACTGTATTATTGAAGAAAATGTACTTCAACTTTGTGTAGATGTCAGAGAAGATGGTCCACATGTGCTGTAGCTAGCGTGTATGTAGCGTGTTGTCAACAAAGCAACATCTGTCTGATGACTCAGAGTAAAAGTGGTTCTGTTTGTTCTGTGTCAAAAAGAGAGAAATGCTACTTTGATGTTCTAGCATGCATCAGAGTACCAGACATATGCACAACAGAGACAACTGCAAGCAGCACAATCTGGTTTCATTCCATACATTTAAGGTGTTTTCCAAGGTTAAAGAAACAGTTTAATTCTCTAAGCAGTGAATGGCATTGTGACAACTTTAAATAAAATAATCGTCCCCCTTTCTTTAAAGCACCATCCACTTGTATACTTCATCCTGCTAAATGATATGGGCAGGTTCTGCCCACTTACGCACAAGTAAGTAAATGGTGAAATTTGTCCTTTCTGAACACATGATTTTCAAATTATCACAAAAGAGTTTTTCAAAATATAAAGCAAAATAATTAGCAGAATGCTATGGGCTACAAAAGAATTTTAATTTTGCTATGCGAAAGTTCTTCAGATGGTATTCACAGCTAACTAGTAAATTCTCTAGTGAATTTTCACAGCTAACTAGTGAATTATCTGCAGCTGGTTGCACATAGCACTCTTTGAAAATCAGGAGCCTTTCAGGTGTTTTAAGATGAACCTCCAGAGATTAATGTGCCAAGTGGTATTCATCACTCTACAAAGTGTAAGTCTGAGGGTCCAGCTCAAAGTGCATGATATAGATGAGTTGCCAAGCTCCTGCCAATCATTCTGACCAGCAGCGGGGCCAGAATGCCAGACAGCACAGAGACTCGGAGAGAGAAGATAGAGAGTGAATACTTTCGGGCCAGTGCCTAAGTAGATTAGGGGGAAGAGCCTCCTGCTAGTTAAGAATGGAGCTTCCAGGGAGGAGACAGAACCAGCTAAGAGCAAAACTTGCCAAAGATGTTTTCCAACAGCCAGTTCAGAAATCATCTGTGATTTTAACAACCAGTTGTGCTGAAATGTGCTCCAGCAGTGTCCTGCAGCTAGTTATGTTATAATGGAAAGAACCTGTAGCTAGCTTTTAATCCAACTGCCTAAGAGCAGAAATTAGAGGAGCTACAGCCGCTACATCCAATGTGCCAGTTTGGACTCAGTGCTCACAAAGGCATTCAGCTGAGAGCCACTTTCTTCAGAGGAAGCAGTAGATGAGGTCTCTTGCTACAGCAGGAGGTGCAGTCTTCAGCAACAGGCTAAATCTAACCCTCAGGATTGCAGAGTCAGCTAAATTAAAATGTCATCTTCCTGCAATAGAGTGTTACTGCAGTCATAGTCTGCTCATCATCTCTATGAAGAGCTTTTACTGCTGTTTGTGCAATAACATCCCATCTTGAAATCATGTTTGTTAAACTTGCACCATATTTCATTAGCTCCTGCCATTTTCTATCACAATCCCTTTGAATTGCAGAATGTTATTCAATTTAGTTACTATTTGGATTTCTTCCAGAGCTGTATGGCTCCGAGAACAGCACACAAAATAACAACATTGGCTTGTATCATTTTCGGCAGCTTCTTTTGTTGTTTTATGATGATGATAAATGTGCGGTGAAATAGCTGAGAATGTAATCAACAGTGCTGATTTTGTATTCACCTATGTTACACTATATTATATCTTTTGTAGTCCATGCCCTTTTATATTCCTGACACTGCAGTTGCTGCTATTATAAGGGCAATCTTTTCTCACCAAGATCAAAGTAGAAAACTTCTGCATAAGTCTGTAGTGGAACAGAGAACAAAATTAAACTTTTCTCAGAAATTTTCAACAATTCCTGAAAAACACCAAAAAACTAAGTGAAAAGCAAAATTAAAATATAATGTACACTAGCACTTTCCACTGTGAATGACTGATTTCTTAGCAGAAAGAACAACATGAACTTTATGAAGTTTTCTTTGAATATCAATAATATTGTAGCTTACGCTGAGCAACTATAGGCACTCTAGTTTATTGTCTGAAGTTTAAAGGAAATATTCATCACTTAAATCTTTCTTCTAGAGGTTTTCATGTGGTTCAGTAGCACAAGAACATATCCATTAGCTTTGTAAAATCATGGTACAGAGACCTGGCTAAACAGTTTACATGAAGGATTGGCTTGTGTCAAAGGGGTTGACACTAGATTGAAGTTTCTCTCTGTGTTTAAAAGCAATTAATCAGGACCCATGTATTTGTTTGGGTCCTGATTCTCATGTAAGGAAATGTCTGATAAAACCTTATCCCAGTTCCATAGTAGGTATAAGACTGATTAATTAAGAGCAAGATTTCAATTAAGTTCGTTGTTTTAATTTTAGTCTCAGCTTGTCTTCCTTTTCTTTGCCTGTAGCTTAGAAACTTGAATCTGTTACTGTGAAATTAAATAGTTTAGAAACTGAAGTGATATTTAATTGGGAAATAAAAAAAAACACCACTGTATGGAGAGGAACACTAAAAAAAAAAAAACCCTGTCCCATGGTAGTTTTGACAGGACTGTGCCATTCAGTTCATTGTCTCGGGCTGGGTTCTGCACAATATTGTGCTGCACCAACGTGGGCTGCGAAGGCTGTATTTTATAGTGAGTTCTATAGACCAGCTGCAGAGAAAATACAACAATAAAATTCAAATGATGTTTGTCATAAGCTTCTGCTTTTTCATCACTACATTTGTGTACATGAAATGTAATATACTAGTGAGAATGTCCCCTGACATGGAGCTGATTTTTATGTCCTTTAAATTTACCACTAGCTTTACAGATGCCGCAATCTCTTTTATTCCAGTTCTAGCAATTATAACGTAATCTGTGCTAACACTGCAGATTACTAGGGCAATTTTGAAGATAAATGATCACATCTCCATTTCCATCTGCTGGCCCAATCAGGAAAACAGTAAGAATAAAACCTACCCCTTATACTGGTGCATTTTGGTGCTTTTCTGGCAGTCTACTTAGTCAACTGTATTGGGCCATGCAAAGAACAATTCCCATGAAGATATGAAGCTCCCAATTACCCACCATCTTATGTCTTTGTTTCACAGCATTATAAAGGTCCAAGCATTCATCTTTCTCCATCATCAGGCATACTCCCACACATGAGAGACACAGTTTTTTCTGCTTAATAGAAGGCTTTTCCCACTCTGAATTTGGCACATTTCTGGCTCTACAGCTGCCTTAATTACAACCTCTGGTCAGAGTCCTTAGCCAAGCCACAACCACAGGCAGTCTGTCTTGTCTGAGCACTGTAACTGAGGTAGGGCACTCCTGTTTCACCTGGTTTTGTTGGTCTAAAGTACATCCAGGTTCCAGTTTGAAACAGACCAGATTCAATAAAAGAAACATGTTCAGAAACATGCTTAGATGTTAGTTGATTTTAGGGCATAAATTACACAGCCAAAACAAAACAATTTTCCCTGCAAAAAGCAACAGACTACTCCTCGCTTTCCTCCTCCCCTTCTCTTTCCAAAAAGCCTGTCTGATGAAGATTTTAAAATCTCCTGAATATAATGATATTAAGTTGGGCATAACTGTTCAGATGTATCTTCAGGCATGTCATCAGGTGCAAAGTTTCATACTGTTGAAATGTGTTTCTATTCAGTGATTAGAAAATAAAAATATTCGGGGGATAAGCAACATAGAACAATGCAACTGTATTTTCAAGAGAATTATTTGCAGCACATTTCTACTAGTAATTATTTTTTGTTCTGGTTTGCAGCGCTTCTGCTTCTGGCATCTCATCTCTTTCACAGCAGCCAGCAATTGAATTAGAATCATTGCTGAACAGCAAGAAAAATCTGTCATAGAAGTCATGTTGACAGACGAGTTTGTTCTGTTTTTATTTCTATTTTTCCTTTATTGTATTTACATCTGAAAGTCCACACCTAGAAGTGAGCAGAAACAGACACAAATCATATTTGTCTAGTCCTTTCTCCTTTGTCCTGCTTTTGTCTTTAACAGGGCTTGCATTCAGCTGCTCGCGCCAGGAAGAAATAGCCATCCACCAGTCCTTACTACCCACTGTGTCTGGCAGCACGTCAAAAACCTACCTTTTCTCCAGCATAACTGCAGCAGTGGTGCGTGTCTCCCATTATCATCCTGAATGACTAACAGGAGTAAAAGATGATCAGATTCTTCCTTTATAAATGCTGCATGTCACTGGTTTGGGGGGGGGCTGCATGACATCACAGTGCCAACAACACCTGCTGTATGGACCTGTCATTTGAAGACCAACCCATCAACGCTGCCTTTCAGAGAAAACTGTTGCAGATAACATGTTGTGGGGGTTTTGGTTTTGTTTGCATTTTTTGCTGTTTATTTTTCCCATTGGACAAGCCCAATGTTTACTAAATGACATATTGTTTATATAATGCCTTCACAGATGCAAGCAGGCAGCACCCTCTGAAACACTAACTGCTTTTATTAAAGCTGATAAAACCTCACACAGTCTCACGGCACTGCTATGAAAATACTGAAAATCCTAAGGGCAAGAGAAATGACAACAGAATTAGTGAAAAAAATGCACCTCCTCCTCTTTCAGGCTACAAAATACAAAGACCAAGAAAGATTACCTCCAGACAGAAACACACTCCAGAATCTGATTGGCAGAAGAAAGCTGCAGACAGCAAGTCTGATGCTGCTCATGTCTCCCAGACACACAGTATTTACAGATAAAACAGTTCCCTCCAAAACTAAAGAACAAAAAAAAATCTGTTAAGAGCTGCTTCTGCAGAAATCAACGCATCCTGCTTGCTCTATAAGCATGTGTATGGAGGAACACTCAGCAGCCTTACTCACTGAAGCCAACTTATAACTAATTCACTGATGTCTTTTAATCTGTGGCACTTCAGATAAAAGCACTGCTGTGGAACAAGCTATGAATCCCTTTGCAGCAAGCATGTGTCTGGCTCATGTTGCATCCCACAGGTTCTTCCAAGGAAAGCAAATCTTTGAGGGCTAGTGACTTGTTTTGACATACAGTGTAGTACAGATCATACAGTGACTCTGACTTCACAGTCCTATATGCATTAATAATGCAGGGCTACTAGTGCCAGAGGCAGGAACGAGCTCTGTCATCATTGATGGCAGAAGATTAAGCCACCGTGCCAGAACACAACATTTGTGTTGTGGCTACTCTTGAGAACCCATTTCTGTCCCTCTTCCACAGAGCAAAGGCGACTACCATATACTTATGTTAGGAAAGGAAGGTATACAATATACTTCCTATCCTTACACACCCATGAGAAACACTTCTCATCTAGCAATGGTTTATTAAAGAAAATAAAAGAGATCTGAAAGCCAAGCCAAAATGTTCACAACTTTGTGAAGCCAGGTTAAATACAAGGAAGTTCTTTACTGTGAGAGTGGTGAGACACTAGAGCATATTGCCCAAAGAAGTTGTAAATGCTCCATCCCTGGCAGTGTTCGATGCTTGGGCAACATGGTCTAATGCAAGGCATCCATGCCCATGGCAGGGGGTTTGGAACTAGATGATTTTAAGGTCCTTTCCAACCAAAACCATTCTGCTTCTATAAGCCCCATAGGCCGAGACAGTTACAGTGAGTGAATTTGTCCTCACACATCTATGGTGACCATTTTTTGGACAAGTTCGTTCAGATTTGTTTTTCTGAGGTATCCCACAGGTTTAAGTCTCTGAATTGTTTGCACAAGCTTTGCAGATGCAGGACCTGTGCAGTACGAACTGAACACAAATACTTGATCTTAAAGCAGAATTTAAAAGTTGTCCATCTCTGGGACAAACTTCTCCATTTGCATATACTGATCATTTTACAGTCATATTTATATTCATATAGTCAGAAGTCAAAAAAGGTGTAGAGATGGCAGTCAAACACAATGTAAAGTTTTTCCACTTGCACAGAAACAAGTCAGTGAAAGACCAAATGGTGGAAACTTCAAAATTGCATTTGATATTTAGCTCCAGCATGTGTTTTTTCCTCAGCAGAAAGAAAGATTCACTGGGGGGAGTGATTCCCGCCCCCCCCCCCCCCGAGTGGGTGGGGAAAACCACAATTGACAGCATTTTCTTTGAGTAGATGCAGTTTATACATTATATCATGGGAATATGTAAATCAGACCTATTACTGACACTGTTCATGGTATCATGGACAGCTTTAGAAAAATTTGGGACTGCAGCACTAAGCTGTTAGTCTTGCCAACAGATCATACTGAAAAATGAGTGACATAAGCTCTGACTATGTGGTTCAGCTTGATCATACTAACATCACCTCTTTTAGGATCACCTTTAAAGTCAGAGCTTTTCAATACTTGGAATTTTTCTATGTTACTGTCCCAATCTACATGCTTTAATGTCATGCAGCATGTGCAGAATGTCCACTTAAACACATCTAAGCACACACAGATCATCCCAAGTTAAACAAAAAAGGTGCACATATATTGTCATGCGTTCATAGATCTATTCATGTATATGCACAATTAATCTAGATGGCACAGAAGTGATTTTAGAGAAAAGGAACACATTAATGTGCAACTATTTTGAAATGACAAAACAAAAAAAGAGTGCTGGAGTTCAATCAAATGGTTTGACATGAAGAGTGGTTGCAGAAAGTAATGAAGACAACTAACATCGTTTGATAGAGGTGAAATTATAATTAATTGTATTCATTGAAATCTCAACAAGAAATAAAAATGAATTTTTTTAGCTAACATTCAGATCACATAAAACTAAAAAGGGTTCGTACATACGTATGGGGAAGGAACATTGTAGTTTATGCCTTGGATATAATCACTTCAAATATTATTGCAATGGGAAGAAATTATCTATTACTATGGAAAATAATTCTCATTACCTTGTCAAAGCGTTTCAACTGGATGTTTCTACTTTGTAACTTCACAAATGACTTTGTGCGAGAACAACCATCATTCATCTCTAAATCTCATGACATCAGTATGCCACAAACTTTCTCTAAAAATATTAAGTTGACCTGTCCTTTTGCCTTTTAAGTCACAAACACTTAAAAGCACTGCCAGATGAGTATAAAAGGGGCTTGCATTCACATGCCTTTTTTTTTTTTCCACTTTTTTTAAACACATGTCAATGTCTTTAAAGTGCAGAGAAACCACCAGTAAGAAATAGCTGGCCCATGGGACTGGAAAGGTGATCTGAAGGTTTGTCCCACTGGGTCATTTGCTGTGTATCCGGCTTCCATCTCTGTTTGACAGTAAATTAAATTTACTGCTGTTTGACAGGTGTGCAGCAGCCTATGTAAAATGAGTTGGTGCGTTGAGCGCTGCTGTTGGTAGGCAGGTGTCCACACCACACCAGCACGTTCACAGCCAGCACTTGCCTCTGCAGTCTCAGGAAGAACACAGACATCGAACACAGTCTACACTTTCAGTCTTACTGGTGGTCCAACTGCTTCGCAGCTGAAGCACGTGGGCACTACCCCAGACAAAAGCACAGGACTCCACTCCATGTGTGGTACCCCTAAATGAGCACTTCCACTTTCACTGCCGGCAGCTGGCTACATCCTACAAGCTAACAAGTTAGCATCTGGATTAAAATATATATATGCATGTTGTGCCATTACGTATATATTAAATCTGATAATATTAACAGAAAAATATGTATAAAAATCTATATCACTGATTAATTCTGGGAGACCATCCTGCCTGGTTTCTTTCAGTATTGGAGTAGCAATCAGCTCCTTTCTGCAAGGAGTCCAGAGACAGCTTTTTACATGCTCCCTGTGGGAAGCTGGATGTCTTCAAAGGAGTCAGAAGGGAAAAAAGCAGGAGGCATTCTGGCTCTGTTTCTCTCTCTGCTGTGGCCAGCACTGCCAGGAAGAGTTGCTTGTAAGAAAACTAATCCCAGAGTGATCAGATGAAGAATAACAAAAAATAAAAATAAAAATAAAAAAGGGAAAACTCTTTACTTTCAAGCTCCCAGAAATTTACACCTGATATCATAATATCATTGTAGAAATAAGTGATGCTTCCTCACTTGGAATTATTTGCTTTGATCACATTTATTTTTATTAGAAATATAGAAAGTACTTTACCTTAATGTAAGACCCAGGGGACATTAAATTACTACAAAATAAGAAATTGCTGAAAACTCAGTACTTTCCTTATGAACAAAACTGTGACATAAATCCAGGGAAGTACAGGGAAGTAAATCTGGGTAATGAGACCACTTTGAGGTACAAAGAAACTGTCATGCTTCTGCTTCAGGAAAATCTAATATGGGTAACTGGGAAAACAACAGTATTTCACTATGGACAGGTTACATGAGTGATTGAGACAGATTACAGAAAGGAGATCAGAAAGCACTGGCGTAGAAATTGCCTTCATTAAACAGTCAAGCAGTAGTGAAAATTAAAAAAAAATCTGCTTTATGCAAACTGATATATCTTTCTTGACTGAAATACAATCTTTTCTTTCAAGCTTGTTCCTACATTGGGGTGTTTTTTTTCCCTTTTCTTTAGTTCAACTTGGCTAAAAATAATCAGTTGTAACAACTATTTCAAGAACCAAATTAAGCATTAGGCAAAGAGTCCAAGACAGCCCATAGCAGTCAGAATTTAAGGAGATCCTCTCACCTTTGTCTGAAATATCTTTGCCTTGCTCAAAACAATTATGTGACTATCTGGAACATAAGTCTGTTTTGATAGAGAAATCGTATGTTTGCATGCAGGCCATTTCTAGAAACTGCCAGGTGCAGGGCACTAGATTACAGAAGCTGTTTATCTCATCCGTCATGTCATGTCATGTCAATTTCTGAAGCCAGAATTTTTAAATTATGGCCTTGCTAGAATTTCTGAAAGTTGGGGATTTTTCCAACTTGAGATTTCTTTAAAACCTTTTTTTTTCCCAAATTGTTATGCTTTCATTCTTCTGTGGTGTGTAAGCTAGCTAAGCAAGATCAATTACTTTGTTAAGAGTTTCAATAAACTTACTCTCCAAAACAACATCTTTCTTAAACTCTACTGTTCCACTACTCTGGCAGTTGCCATTGAACTCTACAAGAAGAATTAGGTAATTGTATCTAATTGTGTTCTCCCTGACTGTTGTTTAAACAAGGAGAACCTTTCAGTTGTTGTGGAAAGTATTAACAGCAGACCTTTGCTGACCTTCTAGAGCCTTTTGGGAAAACTTGACATTACACAGAAGCTTACTCAAACAAGCTGTAATTAAGTTGAGTGTGGAGTGACACCACTTACAAGAGAAAACTAAGTATGGCCATTTAATCCAAAAATTACTTAAGCACTCCCGGGAGCACAAAAGTTTACCTCTACTAAAATAATTATGTTTTGCCATTAGATGAAGAGATGGTACAAATGGAATATGCATGTTCTTTTCAACATCACTACCCTTCGCTGCTCTACCAAAACTTGAAGGGGCAATGGAAAGACCTTTCGAACTAATTTTTTGCATTCAATTAGGTAGAAGTATCTGCTTTGCCTTTAAATAATCTGCCAATCATTCACAAGGTAAAGAAATTCCAACAGCTGCTGCATGCGCAGAAGTCCCAAGGAATAATTGAAGTCTAGAGGCCTTGGCCTTCTGAGGTTCAGGACAACAGTGCTTTACTACTGGCTCTATTACTATTAGTCTCTTCTCTATTCCCACCTTCATCTGTTTCTTCTGCTGTCTTATGTTTACCTTTCACAGCAAATATTTGTTCTTTATTGTCTCTGGAGTAAAAAGGTACATGTAAAAATGCAGGATGTGTGTCAAAAATAAAAAACAGTATCAAATTTACAACAGTCCTGTCCAAAATTTTAAGCATTTCTATTATGAAGGTTATTTAGGAAATGCCTCACACATCCCTGCTTTTACAAAATTCCTACTTTAATATTCTCAGAATTCAAACATATAAAATTGTTCCCAACATACATATTGTAATCTGTGTATCCTTTCTAACTCTCTCCAAAATATTAAATGAGTTATTTCTTGGAAAACAGGCATCAAAACTCAAACAGCCAAAATCATCCCCCTCAGTTACAGGTTCAATGGTGTCAGCTTCTCAGATGATTTTATTATACCAGACAATCTCTCCATTCAGAGGTGCAGCAAACAGCCAAGCTACCCAACTGTTCTGGTTCTTTTTTATAATATTTTGATGTCTTCTGCTTTGCTGGTCATGCCAGGTTTTATGCCCCTTTCACTTCTTTCCCATAGGCCACCTCCTGTGAAACTTTTCATGCATGGAAAAGATTTAAGATCTATTTGTCTTCAACATATTTAAATTATTCCTGGAAAAGCTCACTCTTCCAACATTGTCTACAAAATTCTAGAATGCAGTCTTAAAATATTTTCTATTCCTTATCTCTACATATACATCCATATGTAAACACCTGTGTAAGACCTCCAGAAGCTAGAGTTGAGTTAAATTAATTCTGACAACTTAAGCACCTGACCAATGGGAGACAATAATTATATTCCTGTAATTAAAGACTATTTTAATGCCCATATGCATGATTTGACTTATGCCTCCTTTCAATTATGTGTCTAGTATATGCTCCAAACATCACTGTCATCCAGTTACATTCATACTATGAGTACAAATATCCCTCTTCCCTGTTTACTTAGTGAAGTACTTTCATGTACTAAGCACAAAGCAATTAATAACGAAGACCCACTTACTGAATATGTAATCAGTCAATAGCCAAAATTATTTCTTCTGGTTATACCTCTAAATACATCATGTTTGTAGGAAAGTACAGAAAAAACTAGATGGCCACTGAAAGTACCAAGGCAATTTGTGAAAAGTTTTTATTTTCATAGCACTGCCCCCACTATGAATGCTGCAACACCACTGTAAAATATCCTTTTGAAGGGTATTCATCCACATAATTTAAGTTCCTGAAATCATATGGTGTGAATTAGGAAATTAGTTTTCCTGTTGCTCCTTCACAGTATCTGGAAAAGGTATGATCTTTGGACGACAGTTCTGAGCAAGATCATCTTATTTTCTCCCTCCAAAAACTTATCTCCTTCAAATGTCTCTCAAGAAAACCCCAAAGTCAAACGAGCCAACTTAATTACCAAACTCAGCCTTTTAAATTCCCCTTTGAGACTACTGTTTACAGAAGGCAATAAAAGATGGTAACTTGATTTTGGGGGAAGTTTTCTTTTCATCCAAATTTGTTCCACTGTACAAAGGTTTTTGCAAACGCATTCAACCAAAACAGGTTGGAAGTAAAACAATTTTATATTATGTTTATTTTTTGAAAGATATAATGACAGAGTATGAAATGCTTCCAAATTCTTGCAAACCAAAAGAATAGTTCCTTCTCTTTCTAGTACAAAAAAAAAAAAAAATAAAAAAAAAATTTACATAGTAACCTAGCAAATCAATGTAAAGCCCTTTTATGGTGGATCTATTTGTGGGTGATGCTTTAATGTTATCCTTTTTGATACACAGTAGGAGCAGAGGATTAAAGGTAACTTTTCTATTCCACAGAATTATACAGCTAGTGAAGCAGATGAAAGAATTTTCATTGGAATGAAAATTTTTGAATTTAATTGAAAAGCCACCCAGAACAGAGCTTCCAGAAATAATTTTGTTGTTGAAAAATGCTATTTCTCAGCACTGAAACATTCACAAGCTTTCATTAAATTCAGGTAAAAGGATATCTGAGAAAGATGATGAAGTGAGATGAGACATAATACAAGTCTCTTGCATAAACTGTAGGCTGGTAAACAGGGTCACCTGAGATGCAGAACAGGACTTCACACAGAAGGGAACTGAACCTAGCTTTTCTGTATTTCAGGAAAGTGTCCAAACCTGCAGCCTACAGAGCCAGCCTCCATCACTCATCCAAACTATTTTGTCCCATATTAGATTAATTTCTGTTCATGGGAGTAGAAGAGTGGTTGAGTAGTAGAGCAATTGAATTCAGGTTACTTCCTCCATTGAATATCAGATTATCTAGGGTACAAAACAGAAGTTATTTGGAAGGATTAGGCAGTAGTTTAGGGGGTAGACATTCTAGCCTCAGATGTCCAACTTGGGAAGGACTTGAATGCAGTCATCCCACATTCAGCTGTTATTACCTGATATTCTGGAGGTGTAAGCCTGCCTTACAGTATTCAAAAGTACTTTATACCCATTTGGTGCAAAAATTTTCTGAAATCTCAAAATTATTTTTGATATCCACAAATCTGTTTCATTTGACATTTCATCTACAGTGTCATGAAACTTCTGAATCTATAAAGATACTGAGCTACAGAATCAATTTACAAATATACTTTTTTTGTGCACTCAGAATCCCACAGAACTAACTGGATTTTGACTTGGAGATGAGATGAAAGCTTTTAAGAGATCTAACCTTTATTAAGTTCAGATGAAATCTACAGTCAGTACTAAAATAAAATATTGCCTAAAGGAAGCTGAATTTATTTCCTGGCAAACTCATTTTAAAGTCTTATATTTGCTTTTACCCAAAACAATGCAAAAAGAATTTTACCCTCTTTCCTTTTCTATAACAAAAGATTATATTGCTTGGCACATCAGAGAAAAATACCACAAATATATTCCATTTCTGTGTTATTCCTTTGATTTTTTTTCCACCCTAAAAAGCACCCAATTTCTCTAGTCCTCATTTTATTCACAGCTTTAATAATTTAAAATTGTATTTATAAAAAATAAAACAACCGAACAAATAATAAAACACGGATAAGGCTGACAAATGTGAACTTGAAGGAGAGAGAAAAAAAAATCCTCATTTATAAACCACAGATTGTTATGTAGATATTTTGTTTGCTTTTTGTTTTATGGAAGGCCTGATACAGATGAAAATTTTATGTGCTGCTTTTGTGTAGAGAAAGATAATTAAAGCTTGCTATAAACATTGTCTGTCTTGATACTTCTGTCCACAGTCAAATTAGGAACACCATTTTGAAGCAGTGAGAGTGAGTTGTGGCATGGCTGCCCTTTTCTGTTGTGCTTCATACCAGAGATCTTGAGAAAATAGAGTAACTTTTGGTCTAATATCAATAATAACTAAAAGGACAAAGGCAACTTACACCAGGGAATGAGGTTACAAAATCAATTTTAAAAAACACAATAAAAAATAAATAAAACCACACCACTATGCTATGCGTCTTCTTTTCACAATACCTAACTCACAGATGTTACGCAAAGGTGAAGATGTGTTGACAGAGGAGCATTAGCTTCAAGGCAAGAGGACAAAGACACACAGAGGTGTTGTTGTCCACCAGAGGTATTTTCATTATTGGCAGAAATTTCCTATGAGTTTTTTGAGAATATTTTCTCACCAAACAGCCCAATGAGGACATTGCAGGGACCAGGTTTCCTGGGACTGTCATCTGCCTTACAGCATAGGGAGGTCCTGAGTTGGGGTGCCTGAAGCATACCTTTCCTGATCAGATGGCCTACATGATGTATTTACCTGAATGATGCATTTACCAGTAACTGACCCAAAACCTCCAGAGATGCCACCCAACAAAATAATTTGCCTTGTGTGCTGGTGTTGACAGGCATAGAGCTGACTTTCCTCATAGTAGCTGGTATGGGGCTATGTTTCAGATTTGTGCTGGAAACTGTGTTGATAAGAGAGGGATGTTTTAATTATTGCTGAGCAGTACTTACTTGCTGGTGGGGTGGTGTGAGGAACAGAAAGGCCTTGGCTCTGTGTAAGCTTGGGGTGCACAAGAAGTCGGGAGGCGGGACAGCTGGAACAGCTGACCCCAGCTGAATGAAGGGATATTCCAAACCATATGACCTCATGCTCCCCTTATAAAACCGGCGCAGGAAGAACGTTCAGAGTTAGGGCATTTGTCTTCCCAAGTAACTGTTAAGTATGATGGAGTCCTGCTTCCTCAACACCTGTCTGCCAACAGGAAGTGGTGAGTGAATTCCTTGTCTTTCTTTACTTGTCCGTGCAAGTTTGGCTTTATCTATTAGACTGTCTTTATCTCAACATACAAGCTCTCACTTCTGATTCTATCTCATCACTTGTGTGGTATTTAGTTGCCAGCTGGGGTTAAAGCACAATACCATAGAAAACTTGGGAATTTATGCAGTTGACTTTAGAGCTGTGAAAAGCAGCAACACAGATCAAAAATGACTTTCTGATAGCAACAAACCACATGCTCTCCATGATAATTAATTCATGGATACCAAAAGTTTTGTGGTCACTAACAGCCAAATAGTCTAATCTGCAGCTCTTACTATGTTGCAATATCAGTATTTTCTTCTCCAACATCTCAAATCATTTATTTATACCCATATTACTTGGGGGAAAAAAAAGAAAAATACCCCACAGAAATCACCCCCCCCAAACTCAACACTATGACAAAAAGTAGTTTGTTAGCAAAAAGCTCAGTGCCCAATATTTCTGTCATTTGTATTGACTCATGCTTTTACATTTATTACTACTTCTGTGGTGTACTGAAGGGGAAGAGTAGAGTAAGATTTATCTTTTTATATATGACACCTTGGAGTTGAACAGTAACCAGCTTCCTACTTAATCACTGAACAGATTTCTCTATATTTCTAATAAATTCAATTGTGGCCAAAAAATTATTTGCATGAATTCATTTATTAAAACTTTTTTGTTGTTGTTATGTTGTAAAGGACAATTTCATAGCATGAAACCTGGCACTGTTAAAATTAGGTGACATGTAATAAAAAGCATTGTAAAATCCTATCACCCAAACTTGGATTAAATATGCTCTTAAAAACTACTTACTTTGTATGAAATATTGTGACCTTCCATTTAACAGTGCTGCCATAACAGTTGTTCTGTGTTGTGTAAGACGTATTACTACATGTCTCCATGTAACTCAGCTCACACCAATCTAAACATTTGATACAATATTTTACAGTTTGGGATTTAACATTAGTTTTAAATTCCCTAAACTAATAACTGAATCTTTAAAGCTCACAAAACAAAACAGTTAACCAAGTGGAAAACATCTTAAAAGCTCTCCAAAGATGGGAATAAAGCTTTAAGAAATACAACCATTCTGACATGATGAATGTACTTACCATAACGCCTATGGGCTTACACTATTACTGCTCTCTTGAATAATTCCCTAAGTGGAAATATATAATTTAGCACACCAAGGTCTCTCAAAACATACTGTCTTACAAGTTTATCAGTGTCTATAAGCTCTAGCTAAGTTCTTAGAGGGAAGCACCTCTGTCTGGCTTGAACAAAACAGTGTAATTGAATTCAGTAGGTTTATGAAGTTATTTATATAAATATACTGTATTATAGTATACTATGTGATACACTAAATAAACTATATTATACACTTTACAGACTAGTATCTGGAAAATTTTGTTACTGACTTATGTACAGCAGTACCCTCCACAAACTGAGCAAAAAAGCATGGTGGAGAGAACAGAACAATCTCCAAATAAGTTTCAGTTGAGTCTATACAGTTCATATACTGCCTCCATTAACATATCAGAAAAGTTTGTCCAAAGAAAGTTTTAATTAAGAACATATGAAAGAAAAATATATTCAGGTAGATAATTTTCTTACATAAAATTTCATTCACATATATGTTGTTTCACTATAGAGGACCTAACCTGCAAGAAAAAGAGAATATCCTGCATCCAGAAAAAATACAAGTCATCAAATGGCCTAGATCATACTGGATACTGAGTCAAAAAGCAAGTTAATTCTTTACTGTGAATAATCTGCCCAGTTACAGTCAAAAGAATCCACAGTTGCTTTATGCAAGCAGAAATCTTTTATGTGATTATCAAGCATCCACGTTCACTGACAGCATGAAGTTTTCCTAGTAACTTCAGTCAGCTTTGACCTATGTTCTAAACAAGAACTGCTATGGTGGAATATATTTTTCAGAGTTGCATGACACCTTTCTGTGATATTACCTCTAATGTTTCAACTTTTACCAGGGAAAAGGTAAAAAAAAGAGTATCTGGGAAAAAGAAAAAAAACACAAAAAAACCCAACACACACACACACACACACACAAAAAAAAAAAACACACCTACACCCCTAAGGGGTACATAAGAAAGGATCTGATTTCATACATATATATATATATATACGTGCTTTAACACACTGCTCCTTACTGTACTACTTTTCAACAAAAAAGATATTTTCAGACTGTGTAAAACATGAAGATACAAGCAGTGTTGCACACATTTGTACACAATGCAACCCTTCCAACTCCCAGTTAGTCTTGCATTGCAATGAACAACAACATTTCGTTTTGTTTTAACAGGTAAAGAAAAATTATTATTCTTGTAACTTGCACATTTATGCAGGTATTTTACCTTTGTGTCTCTAATTTCCCTAAAAATGGAAGCAGTGAAGATGTACTACTACCTATTTTAATCCTGCCACACTGTAGTATTGTTGTAGCATTATACTGTTTTATTGATGCACGTGTAGAAATAGAAATTCAAGCCCACTCTAAAAACTGTGGAAGAAGGAAAATACTTCACATAAGTAAGTCATAAAGCAAGTCTTTGTCATGGTAAAAATAAATTTTCCATTGCCACAACTTTGTTATTTCAATGTACTGTAGCCCAACTAAAGAACAAGCAACAAGACCCAGAATATGAAGTTTTAAGCATGAGCATTTCTATTGCTTCCTTTGCAATGTGAAGGTATCAATTTGAAAGAAAATAACATCCCAAGTGCCTCTCAGTCTTTAAAGAAAAAATTCATTCTGTAAAGCTTGTTAAACAGAATCTACACCACACCACACTGCAAGTAAGGCTTGCCAGCCTAATCTGACAGGTGCTAAAAGAAAAAATAGGCATACCTCCTGCTAAAACAGAGGTAGCTGCTCCTGTCCTTTGTGCTACACAATTCAGAGCCTGCAGTCACCTGCATCTCACAGGAGCTGTTGCTAATTATTCATTATTAATAACTACCTTTAGGGAACCTAGGATCAAAGACTGGACCAAATACTGTTCCCATATATGACAGACTGCAGATCCCACTCCAGCCCTTCAGACTTCAAAGTGGCTGTGGGAAGAGGAAGGTTAACTGGGCACAAGGGCTACAGTCACAAGGGTTTGGTATATTGCCTCGCTCTGCCTTCCCCTTTCTGGGGAGTTAGGAGTGCTGTGAGTGATGAGGGATCCTGATCTGAACGAATTGCAGCTTTTAAGGGAGATGGAGGTACTTTTTGCTTTACTGTCAGATGTAGGAACCAGTTATGGACCCTTTTTCTCCCTTTCCTTGC
This sequence comes from Neopsephotus bourkii, assembly GCF_033783945.1. NCBI lineage: Eukaryota > Metazoa > Chordata > Aves > Psittaciformes > Psittacidae > Neopsephotus > Neopsephotus bourkii. The sequence continues at coordinate 765,859 of NW_026902050.1, forward strand.
CTTCCTTCTAGAAGCACCTCCACACACAATCCACCACGTGTAATGGTAGGACTGTCCAAGTGCCACTTCTTGTTATCAATGCTGTTGTAGTGCACTTGATTCACTTGAATGCACTTGGACACTTGAATTAGTGTCAAAAACAGCTGAGGATGCTGAGGAAGGAGTGTCTATGTCAGAGGCATAGTCCCCCAATGCTTCTCTTCCCACACAAGCCAGCACTTGGGCTCACAGCAGTGATTCCGGGACTAGTCAAGGGCCAGGGAGAGGGACCTCCCTCATGCAGGACAGGCTGTGGAAGTACACTTGTCTTGAAAAACAAGTTCAATTCTCAGAGATGTTAAGTCGACACACATGCAGACTAGTTAAACCACACTCCTAAATCTTGTCTTTCTTCACCATCTGTGACAAGGTTTGTCTCTTTGAAACTATTAAGAGAAGTTGACCTTTTGCACCTTACACACATTTCCTCTGTTGAGTTTTTAGACTCATCATACTACCATGTCACTGTCTTCCTGAGGAGGACTATGGTATTATAAATAGCAAAGCTCAGAATAAGATCCTTCTGATCTATTTGACAATTTGTCATTCTTAATTATATAAGGAAATAGTAACTTGTAATTTTTCTCCTTCTCAAAACTTAGAGTTGAAGGCACTGAGCTGTATTGTTTAATGGTTTCTAAAGGAGCTCTAATTTAAAGACTGGAATAACTGCAAAGTTTGGAAACATCTGGTACTAATCTAATACCTACGCCAGTCTAAAAGGACTGATTAAACACTGCAGCAACAGGTGGTGCAAACACTAGTAAGTCAATTTTAATAAGAGAGGTCAACACCTTAAGCTCCTTTTTTTTTTCCCCCATAAGTACTAATAAATTCCTCTCAACAGGTGTTTCTAGGAGATATAATTGCATTGCTCAGAAGCCAAGGTCTAGTAGTTCTATGTTAAAGATCTCCTCAAAGAAAAAGGAAAAAATTTCCAATGTTTGAAATGTCAGCCCTGACTTCCTCCACTATTCTCTTTTCATGTCATGACTGTTTATGGGTATCAGATTGGAAGAAGTATCACACACAGACTGCAGTTCTTCACCAAGAAGAAAAGTCTTTTCTGGATTTACTACAGATTCTTGTCCTCATGTTCTACACCTAGGTCTTAACTAGAACAAAAATTCAATTCCTTCTTGCATTTGGTACCTACCTATCCTTATTCCTACAAAAAGACTCAATTGCTAGTGGTTCTCAAGAGTGCATCAGTCTCCACTCTGCCCGATTACTGACTACTCAAGAAGGGGAAATACATAAAGTGTAGGACAAGGGAAACTAAAAACACAAGGAGGGAGGGCCTCACTGCAGTCCCCTAGTGCTCTCTCTCTACGGTACTTTCCTTTGAGGGTGTTTAAGTACTTTATATGTTGCATGTTTTATTTTTAAGAATGCCAAACTAATTGTAACAATTTGATGCTGGGACAAACTTTTCTTAGCACCTGAACTGAAAATGATGCTTCAGAGTTCAATGTTCTGTTTTGACCACAATCCAAGTGAAAAAGGATAAAGTTGCTCTAAAGAGAGCAAAATATTCAGGCCAAAAGGTATTTTGCTTGCCTAAATATTTCCCATGTCTTTTACAGTATACAGGGGCTTTTCTTTGCCTGCTATATGGGCTATTTTTACAGAAATCTGAAGGAGCTATTTATTGTGGAAATAACAAAGCAAAAAATATCAAGGGAGTGTTCAATATAACAGTCCAAAAAAGGAAACAGTAGTGTTAAAGTCAATAAAGGAAAACTTTGTTCCACACTGCACCATGTAGGGGTTGGAAGGTCCAGTACAGAAGCAAATAAACTAACAGTTATTATTCTGCAGGGACAGGAGTCTGGATAATTCTTTATTCCAGTTGTTTGGCAACACTGAGCTGCTTACAGCTGAGGGGTGGTTCTGCAAACTGAGTAAACGATAACAAAGCAAGGTGAATTTACAGCAAATCATGAGAATGCACAGAAAAATTGGGCTCCCTGGAGGTCCACTGAAAGAGGGCAAGGTATCCTGAGCCAGTCAGTGCCCTGAAGAGACAGGGAGCCATGAGATATATGGCAACAGGGAAGGGGTAGCCTATCACAGGAAGGGCATAAGACCACCTTCCACTTATTGCTGTGACACACTTCAAGCCAAAGTATAGAAGGCAACTTTTTCTCAGCATTACAATCCACCAACAGAAGGAAAAATAGGTTTGCTCTCCTGCCTCCCATGGAGGCTGCGTTTGCAGTGCCAAGAGGCATGGTGCACACTTTGTACATGTTGGCATGCGGTCTCTAGACACCTTTGCATTTTGTCGAGTCCTCTCTGTCAAGGCCTCTGAAAATCTTACTGTATAAATATCCAGTGAATCCCTGCAGCCTAGACTGCTACCCACAGTTCCAGCCACACATGATCCCTTCTTCTCCAAACCATGAGAACTGTTATTAATCAAAGCCTACACCAAGACACCTTCCATTTGATGCCTTAAAATCAGGAGCTTCACTCTGAGTTCAGGATCAAGTTGGATTGCTTGGGTGAAACCACGTGTGCTTCAAACAGTCTAAAAAGTGATGTTCCAATCCTAAATGATCTCTCTTGAACTCAAACATCAACAGCAGCTCTGTGGAAATTTCTTTGGATTCAGTCCTACATTCTTTTAGCACAGCTGGGTATCTGCTTTCTGACCAGGAAGTCTTTTTAGTTCTAAGAGCCTTTTAATGACTACTTGCTGTAGAACTACACAGCTCTTTGTTTATTTATTAATTATGAATAATTAGAGAGGACACTCCCGGGAGAAAGAGCTTTTTATTTTCCCCCCAAGGTGGATATTTTAAGAACATTCATTTTTATAAGACCCACTAAGAAATCCTCATTCAATCTATTCTCACCCAAGCTTGAGGGTGTTTGTAGGCATGCTTAGAAGAAAACACAAAAGACATTTGAATTCAAGAAAGAATATATGTATATTTCCACCTAGGAATCAGTTATTTAACCAAGTAGTAACATAAAAATATAGGGTTTAATAACAGTATGATTGGCATTTCTTTTTCCTAATTCCTATATACCACTTGTGGCCTCAGGGAAACATGCAGCTTTTGCTCCATTTTAATTATATGGATTTAAGAAAGCTATTATTAAAACAGAACCTTCGGTTTTTTTTCAGCTATATTAATATAATGGTGTTAGTATTGATTTAGCTTACTCATTTGAGTTTGTTATGAATGATTTGCCTCCTCATCTATATTTCCTTATGAAACAGGAAAGAAAATAGAACCAAAGCCCCACACAATTCTGTATAGAACTTAGACATTGCAACAAGGGGGTTTTTCCTACCTCATGGCCAGAAGGAAGTAGCGAGGAGACAAAAGGTTAGTGTAGATAAATAAAAAAAACACACTTCATTACCAGGAAAAGAAATTCTCTCAGCAGCAAGACATTAAATTAGTAGCAAAAGCATTTACAAAACAGAAAACAAAAAAAAAAATCTTTTTTCTTAGGAAAATGTGGTCAGCAGGCCATATGAGTTGTCAGCATGACTAATTTGATGGCACAATGGCCGATGTAATAGCAGAAGGAAAGGGCATCCCTCTTCCACTTTTAAAAAACTGATGAACTAAGAGATAAGTATTTTGTTCACAGGATTACTAAAAGATTCTTCTAATTAAGACTTCCATAAATATTCTGTTGAGTCAAAATAAAAATTACTTTTATTATGCAAACCAAATGCATTTGAATCAAAACATAGTGCCCCACAGTAAATTTTAGAAATTTTGTGGAGAATGTCTTATCAAATCTAAAACAATTCCATGTTCAGAAAGACATTCCGCTTGCTTTGCACCTTTGCTGTATAATGGGTCCATTTTGACTGATAATACCACCATGCTAACTATACAGAACCAGCTTCCTGACAGAACTGGTCAAAATGGGGCTGACAAAGATGCAGTTATGAGGAATTTATTTTAGGAGTAGATTAAGTTACACAATTTCATACCACAATGTGCTGCATGTCCCAGAAATTTACAGCACTAGGAAGGTATTTAGACAACAATAATGGAATCAAAATTAACAGAGTACCATTAAGACAAAGATAAAACTTTTAGCTCAGCAGATATCTGACGGCTATGGGGAAAAAAAAAACTAATATATACATAACATTCCATGATCTTCCACTTTAGAGGAAGCTTTTAGGTAGCTATGTGTTTGTTTTCAACAAGATGAGGGTTTGATTACAAATAAAATAAAATAGGACTTGAAGCATTTACCCATTTATATCAATGATTTTTCATTATTTAATATTTAAATTCAATCCAAAATGTAATTGCACGTTTCAGTCTATTGCTCAGCAATTCTTAAAGCCACGTGCCTTTCATGAGATAGTGAAGGTGCAACAGAAGCCAAATACATTTTTTTAAAGGAGTATCTGCAAACCTAAACACAGGGGGGACTCTACCTCTAACTAGCATCAGAGCCAAACTGGTGAAGGTCAAAAGAGCTCCAAAACTCCTCAGGAAGGAATTAAAGTAATTTTACTTTACTTGTTTGATTACTTAGGTGTTTAAACTGAAATACTTGTCTTGGCTCTCTTTACAGTAAATGGAGGAAGCAAGGCAACCTCAGAAGGAACTTGCAAAAAAAGCTAAAAGGTCAGCTGCTGGAAGTACCTGTCCAATGATTACACAGGTGCTTAAATGATGGTTTCCTTTAAAGTTATAACTTATGGGCAGCAAGAACTTGGTTAATAGATCTTGCCCATTATGTCTCCTTTCACAACTGGTGCTTTCTGATCTGCTTAAGGGAGGGTTGGCTGCTGCAGGATCTGACCCAGCTCTTAACACCATGGGAGTCTGTAGGAAGTGCTGGGTGAGATTCAGACTGAGGTAAATCCATGCCTGAGTGACTGCAGCTCCCTAATGTAAAAAGAGAATCTTGGTCATTATTCCTTTTGGGAGTGATACACAGCCTGTTACAAACTGACAAAGCCAATGCACATTTCTAATGCAGTCTCAAAAGCAGATCATTATGTATATCATTTTGTATAAACATAGTCATCAAGGGAATTCAGAATAGATTTATACCAACATTTTAATAAGTTTCATAAGAAAGAGGTTCATAAAATAAAAATAATGAATGATGGAATTAAAAAACCACTGAAAATTGCTAATGTGTTTAATCATCTCAACATCTATATTTATATACGACAAATTTGGATGATATAGTGGGTGTAATTCCATTTCAAGTCTCTGAGCAGGGATTGCATTTCAAGTTACTCAACAAAAGCAAAGCCAGTGCTTGCCTTGTCTGCAGGCAGATAGAAAGTAGGATTGTGTGATCATTTGTGTGAAGGCACTCAAAAACCTCTCTGACATCCAGAAATTCAGTTAATCAATGAGGAAGAGTAATGGGTGAGCCAAAGAAAAAATGAGACCAGGGCTACATAGAAAATAAAGGGAATACACAAAAAAGGTGTAAGGTGTAATAAACCCTGACATTTTCCTATGACCTAGAACCACACTTAAGTGTCCTACCCATTAAACTAGTCAGTTAGCTGTGCTCACAAGTGCCAGATGCAGCAGCACATGCACGAAGGACCCAGGCAAATATTGTTAACTCAATCTGTGGTTTAATCCTGAAAACCTCAGCTCAGTGGCCTCACAGCACTAAGGGTTTCTAAGGAGAAAAACAAATCATCATTTCTGACCTTTTGTGTTGACTGCATGATTAGCATTCTTTTTACTTTTGCTTTAACTGACAGTAGCTCATCTCTCCATTGTAAGCAGGACTACTCTACCTTGAAAAGAAACAAAGATACCAGGGAAAGGACGTGGAAGATGCATTTGCCAAGAGTATCACTTTGCATATTGGCACTAGCTCCGTCTCTGGGTCCCCAGGCCTGTGTGAGGTCTTAACTCACACCATCTACCTCCAAATCACTTTCCTGATTACAATTGCATTTTTTTCAGACAAGCATACCTGCAGACACAGTAGTCCAGATGAACTGCTAAAACTCTGATTTGGCAATCATGAACAAAAACTTCCAACAGGAAAAGATTTCCAGAAGTAACAAAATGACATTTCTAAGGAAACATGGCTGTTCTGGGAGATTCAGCCCTAAGGCCTCCATCACCTCTTCGGGTGATGGTCCTCTTCTGCCCTGTCACACCACCAAGCTAACGTCACTCCCCACTCTAAGCAGATCACCCTTGCTCCCAGCCACAGGAGGAGAGCGGCTGGTTCCAGAACCTCCAACAAAACTTTTGCCTGATCTGCCCAAAAAACCTAGAAGGGGTGAGCAAAGGTAAGAAAATCTGCAAATAGAAATCCTGAGCACAGAACCTGGACATGTCAAAAGCAACAAGGCTGTATGATGGCCCTATTTATAACTGACCATATGGCAGTTGATTTCCTGTTGTTCACACAGGGCATCTACGTGACTCCAGCCTTTGTGCTTCTTCCCACCTCACTCTTCTGCCAGGTTTATTTATACTTTTCCCCAGCTCTGAAGGCAAATCAAGTTAATTGGCTATTACATGAGATTAAGCAAAATAACTAAAAGAATAAAGAAAGGGAGAATATAATGCTCTGATTGCTCTCCATGGGAGCTGTGAAACAACATGATAGTTATTCCTTCACAGAGCAAGGAAGGCCCTATATTTTCTGATGTATGCAGGACTGAACAGCAATGCAGGTTTATACCTATGTCACCATTCAAATGCTCATTCTTACCCAAAGTTTCACATAACTTTCCTTTAAAACCGACATCTCCATTTGAGACACACTTAGCACCCCCAAAACTAAAGAATCATCTTAAATGCCTGACGATTTTGCAACTGCATGAAGAAAGAAATAACAAATTAAATTATTTTTTTATTGAGCACTGCACAATATTAGTCCATTTGGAATAGAGATAAGGAACAAAAGAGCCAAAAAGACCTTTCCAGTCAATGATCTAAGATGAAGAGTTGCCTGGGGGAAAGAGACAAATTTGGAGTGTAGGAAATGAAAAACAATTAGAAGAATTAAAATAATTGTATTTTCCATGAGGGGAAAATAGAGATATGGGATAAATTACTAAGATGGGTTTCTAGAACAAACAGTGCAGCATTCAAAATGGTAATAATGGAGTTTCAAGTAGAGCTATGAGAAAACCTGCTTAGTGAGCATAAGCCCAACTTTAAAAAAAAAAATTATAATCACAAATTTGGTGAACCTAAGGAGAGGTTAATTAAGGCTAGCAGAAACAAAGAGGGTAAGGGCAAGGCCTACTGCAGCAGCTCCCTCCAACCTCTCAAATTTCCAGCAACTGGAAACAAAAGAATGACTGCAGCAAGAGAGGTGATGAGTGCAGAGGAAGGGAGAAAGCAACATTATCATGTTCCCTTGTTCTGTACTTAAGCCATCTCCTAGCAAGGCTAAGCAATGCAATCTGCACAGGGAATTTGTGGATGCAAACACTTTTGAGCCACAATGACTTTCAACAAATGGTGTTGATTTGCCAATTAGTAAGAAGATAAACATTTGACAGGTGAAATGTATTTTTATATTGTTAATTGAGTTGCACAAAACAGACTGGCCAAAGTAGTATACTCTCTCTTTCTGTCCAGGGCTGGAGTTGAATCCTTTCATTTCTGGCTTCCTTAAACACTAAAACCAGACTGAGAATCAAAGAACTGCATCCTATAGTGTAGGGTCCTAGTGCTTAAACTGTTTTTCCTTCAAAACTTCAATCCATTTACCTCAGATCAAACGTATGTGCTACTTGCATCTTCTCATCATACGCAATAAAAACCCTTACAGAAATCTGGGGGGGGGGGGAATTCAGAGAATGATCCAGCACTGTCTAGTGCAGGTTGCCCTCTTCAGAAATACTCAGTCTTGCCAACTATTTAAAGGAGGGATGCTGTACTATTACACAGATAGCAGACCTCATTGAGGCATCAATTTTTCAATTCCTCTTTCCTTGGGGATACAAGTTAGAATAGACTGAAATATGTACAGCAGTACTTGCAGAAATAGCCGAAAGTCCATGTTGAAGACAAAATATCCCAAACTCCCACAAGTTTTGTAATACTAAACTCTTTTAGCCCTTGTGTCTGAACAACCAAATAGCAAAACACACTAAAAATCACACTTGTAGACCACATCAGTTAGTGGCAGAAGCCCAGACTCACCACTGCACGTTTTAGAGAGGGCTGCTTTGGACTAGCACCTGCAGACTCCAGAGGGGCACCAACAGGAGGGGTGGATCAGCACAACAGCTTTTCCAGGGGCAGACTGCCAAGGACACTGCATAAGGTGTTATCCCTATGTTTCACCCTCCTATTTATGTTACTGTAAACTTCATCACTTACCTATTAGTCTTTCACTCCAAGCCCACTACTATGACAATTAAGAGGGAAATCAGAAGAGTTAATTAGTTTATAGCTCGTTCACCACTGCTTCAGTATCATCAGCTTTCTGACTTCAGTTTATTTGATTTACTAGGTCATGATGCAGGATTAGTACCCACTTTGAAAATTATATTTGTAAAGTCCCAAATCAAGAAAACATAAAAATACCATGGGAATCATGTAGCATTTACTTGTTCTTCAAGACTTTAAAGCCACTTTTATAATTTTGGGAGACCTGGTTCATTTTCCCCCTACTGCTTTAGAGAAAAGGTAACAGGACAAAAGTGTCTTGATCTATAGCAACAAAGCAGAAGTTAAAAACAGAAGGCTCTGCTGTCCTTTTCCAGTCTTAAGATTAATTGCATTTTCATAAAGATTTTTATGCTTCATTCACCCTACATCCCTTTTCCTTACCTTCTCATCCTGAGAGCTTTAATGACTCATTCTTACTAATTTAGCCCTGCCACCTTTCTTTTGGTGCATATTTCAATACTTGCTGTACTATAAGAGAATCTTCACTAGCCAATTTGATTAGTCATAGCCTCATCTTTGCTTACCATGCTATTTTCATACTTTTAGTCACCTGGAATATATTCCTCACTCTGGGTCATGCTAAGGTGCTTTGTGTCAGAAATCCTGAACAAGGCATACTTTATTTGTAAAATGCTGGAATGGCCTAGAATTAACCAAATGCTGCAAGCACTCAGCTATATACTTTATTTTAACTTTACTAACAACTTTAAAGCCAGCTGCATTAACTCCCTGAACTGTCCCTTTCAGTAAAATATATACCTCAGAAAGTGCAGATCTACTCCAGCAGCACATACAGGACCACAAGAGAAGCTCCACCATCCTCTAAGTCTCCATTTCTCTACTACCACATCACATACAAACAACATTTGCTCCCTCAAATCTCCCCATCACTTTCGGGAAAAGTGCTCCTCAGGACTCCCCTCCTCCCAGAGTACTCCAAACCTGTTTCAGAACATACACACACTTTTTTCTTTTTCTTTTTTTCTGTAATGGTGAAGTTCCTTTTCTAAGAAAAATCTCAATTTGTAAACTTAACCTGCAAATTTCATTAAAAGGTTAGAGGCTCATTCTAGTCATTACTTAAGATGTAAGCAATGATGAAAACACAATGTTAATCTCTGCAGTATGTTACTCCCTCTCACCCCCCCCCAAAAAAAAAAACAACCACAAACTTAATAATATTGTGTTATACAAAGAAATAGCCACACACCATTTACCTAGCCATTCTGTTTTAAAGTTTCTGAGAAAAGGCTGAAGGGATGGAAGTATCTCACAGGTTTATTACATTTGTCAAATGGCAAAGTGTCACATCCCTAAGATAGTTGTGCCTGTTTTAATTGCTTGTTAGCTAAGCCAACCTGCCTTCAGCTGCAAAAAGATTTTTATTGCAATTAATATAGGCATGGTTACTTAAAGCCAAAAAAAATATATATATATTACCCTACCATCTTCATTTACAGAGTGTGCTATCTCCTCAATTACAATATACCAGAGAGATTTGATCACAATTAATCTAAAAAGACTACTCATAGAAAAGGGCCCAGTTATGATCTGATTGAAGTAGTCTAAAATCCTTGGGCCAAATTAAAATATCTCCTAAAGCATCAATTGAGTTAACATAGTTTTTATCTTTCTCCTTACCCTCCACTGCTTTTTTTTTTTTTACTCCAACATATTACTTTTAAAAATAATTTTATCTTGGGGTTTGCCCTCCAAAAGATAAGCTGTCATTGAATAATATATTTACATACTAAAGCACAAAACACAGACTATTGCAAAATGTCTGGGAACTCACTATAATTTTCATATAGCCATTATAAAGTGAATATAGACTACAAATCTTTGCAAACTGAATTCTGAGTTGAGTTTTACTCCATATCCCACTGAATTGAGCAGGGTGTATTTGTAAATCAGTTATGATGACGCTTGGCCCAAGGAGGTAAAGAATAAGGATTAAGTCCTGGTCTCACTCAAGTTAATGGCAAGGTTCTTCTTCAGTTGGTTCAGGATTTCACCCTAAGTAATATGGCAGAATTTTAGCCTCTGTTTGAAGAGAAAATGAATTAACTGTCACATGCCAGACAGATGAACATGAAGCAAATTAATCTGTAACCAGAAAACAAGCCACAGGGAACACAGCCATCACACACAGCTCCATACATCACGAGACATTCTGTTCAGTATGAAAGCAATGAAGGTGCCTCTTCCTCCTCCCAGTTCCATAATCTAGAAGCCTCCTTTGAACCAGCTTCAGGAGACATCTCTGCTGCCAACTTCTTTTCCGTGAAGGAAATATAACTGAGACACCTCCCTAATTCGAGATTAATTAGCAGGCTATCCTGCATACTCACAATACGTGTGACATGGAGAAGTGGGTTCTGGCATAGGTCCAACCCAAAGTGCAAGAAGCTAAGTGAAAAATTATCACCAGTAATAAAAACAGTTAGGGTAATGTAGCTTTTCAAAAAGGGAAAACATTTAATTTTCACTTTACATTTTTCTTCAAAACAAATGGATATTTTGAACGTGAAAAAATACTAGAACAGGTTGAAAAATGAGCAAATCTTAGTAAGAAACTTTAAAAAAAGTTGTGCGCTATTCAAACTTCGGAAAAAAAAAAGGTCCAAAATTTGTCAATTCACTTTGGATGACATTTCAAATAGTTTTAAATAGCTAACTCACATACCTCTGAATAGTCTGTCCTGGAATACTATAAATCAGAAACTGCTTCCAATGCAGTTAACAAAGATGAAAATCGCTTTAAACCTGTATACCAGTCTGGCAGGGCAATAAGCTTCTAAGAGTAGAGTGAATGCCACAGAATTAACTCTTATTTATGGGACTTCTAAAAGTGAAAACTAAAGTTCAACAACTGGCCATAAAGTATCAGTGAAACCTATTAATCAGCAGCATGTGGTGAAGGGGGCTGCAGAGCAAGCAATGCTCTGTGAGGCTTTATTTTGCTTGGTTTTCACTTGTTTTGCTGTTTCATTTCCACGTGCATCAAAACTTGACCTATACTAAGCATTATTTAAATAGATGTAATTCCATTCTCTCTCTGTTGGCCTTAACATTCCTGCAAACTAAGGAAAATAAATGTGGGATCAGGGACATTATTATGACAACTCCCACATTCCATTAAATTCTCTTGGGAAAATATAAAGTGTGATAAGACAAATGGAATTAAGAAAATGGTCTAAAAACCAGAAAGTGATTAAAAGTAAATGGTACAGCAAATAGGCACCCCGTGAAACCCATCAGCATTTATCGGACAGCCTACTGCAACCAGTATCAGGGGAAAGGTGAGCAGTCTCACACTGCTGATTCACCAGACATTTCAGCCCCCCTGCACACCATACGGGCAGTGAGAGTGGAAGGTGAGATCAGGCTTTAGTCAGCAGAAACCTGCCTTGCCACACCATGGCCTTCACTGTTTGGCAGTGGGTGCGGAGCTGGGAGCATCCCAGGAGCAGGACCCAGCTCTATCCCTTTGTTCTTGCTGAGACCACCCGACCTCTGGAGGATCCTACACCAGCAGCTGTAAACAGACATTATCTCCTTTGCAATTCTCAGGCAACACAAAGATCAAAAGTGGGGCAGGAAATCTGGCTGGGGGGCTCTTGTTCACGCTTAACATGTCATTTTCCTTCCTTTCTTTTCTTTTTTTCTTTTTTTTCTTTTAACTATGACAGGATTTTGAGGACTGGAGACACATCCAAATAGTGTCAGAAAAAGGAAATGTTTTGATTACAGTTAGTTATCTGGCACTATCTATTTAGAAATGTCTGAACAAATAGCTCCATTGTCAGATGCTCTAGTTCTGGCACAGTGAAGAAATACGATTAGATCTGGCTGCCCAGATGTCCCAACATTGAGAATAATATTTTTAAGCACGAACTCATGCACTGCTGCTGTCATGTACTTCAACAGACTTATTTTGTTCTCATGGGCTATAATTGTAATAAAATTGAATGAGATTAATGGTTATAACTGGCCTCTCTTCTCTCATATATTATTTCAATAGAAACATGACTCCACAGCTACAGACCTGAGCTCCTCTCCCCTTGCCAGCCTGCAGTCTCTGGTCATTCTACCCTTGCAGGACTATCCAGAAATAAAGGCCCCCAGTTTCTATTTCTTTCCACTTCTTCAATGGCACTTTTCCTACTGCCATATCTACTTATATCCATATAAACATACTTTTATATATAAATATATATTATATATAAATATGCAAACCTATAAGTTTCTTCATATCGTCATTTTTTTAATGCTTTCATTCCTTTTCATTTCTAGGAACACTGAGATGGCACAGCTCCTATCATATAGTTCTGGCTTTTTTCCAGTTACCTGTGTGCTGGTATTTTGTTTCAGGCAAAACTATGAGTACTGGTTATGTTCGTGTTGTTGCATTTATGAAGTTCTCTCTTTTATTTACAAAAGCAAGTGCTTGGATGTGACAAAATAGATAATTTACTTTTTTCTGATTTAAGGAAGATATCTTTCTCTAAAAAAAAAAAACAGTTGAAGATATCTGTTTTTCTGAATGGCTATTTGAATGGCTATACTTTTTTATTCATTAAAAGCAGAAGCAAACTCAAGACACGTCACTGGGGTGTCTCATTTCTGCCTGTGCTATTTAGACCTGGCTTTCAGCTTGATGCACCCATCAGAAATGAACACCAATAAAACAGTTTTGACAGTAGGTGAGTGAAGCTCTCCAGTAAAAAGTTTCAGGCAGATTGCTTTTTCCTGAAATGAATATGCAAAACGCTGCTTTTGCTTTCTCTTTAAAATTGTTCACAGGGGTCTCATTATTTGCACAGAGGTTTATATAATTGCACCCACTCGCACGATTTCAAAAACTGTTTTTTGTCTGCATGTATAAAAAAGATGAAAATAAATATTTTAATCTTTTTTTTTTCTTAATGTCTAGCAAGAAAGTTCAATTACATCCTCTCTACTTATGAAAATCATACAAAAGCTTCAAGTCTCAGCATGTTCCAGCAGTAAAGTGCAAACAATCTTGTGGTTACAAAGGCTACTTTGCTGAACCTCATTCCGTCTTCTCTCTCTCCCACCAGCTGAATAAATGAGAGACATATTTAGCAGCTTCAGTAGAAACTATTTTCTCATGCTCCCACTAAAAAATCAGGGCAAGAAATGACAATAAGTCACAGGATTGGAGCAAAGTGTGTAGAGTAAGAAGTAAATCAGAATTGATAACAGAGGATGACATAAAAGGGGAGAGGGGAAACAAAAACAAACCCTAAATTCAGGCAGCAGATGAAAACTGAGAAGCATATATGGAGCAGGCAACGAGATGGCAGGGCATTAAAGAAATTAACGTACTACAATATCTTTAAGTCAGATTCTTTTCATTCATAATCATAATAGAGGAACAGACAGTAATGGCAATAATAGATATTTTTAAATTAGTTCAATTTTTCCATTATTCTGGATTTTTGGTCCAATACATGGCAACACAGCATAGAGAGAAAACTACAAAAAAGAAAAAAAAAAGCAAGCCATGGTACTCTAACCCAGGCACTGACTTGATTAGGAAAAGTCACTTTTCATTAACAAAAGTTACTAAAATCTCACAGTAGAGCACTGTATTTATTCTGATGTTTTGGTTCAGGTTCATACCTAAACAAGATAAACCTTTGCAAAGCAGTCCCAAGTGCAGTCTGTGCCAGCAGCACCTTGCAGCTTCAGGAGGATGACCAAGTTTTGTGGCAACTGCTTCAGGGTGTGCAATTTCTGGAAGTCATTGGTTAACTTCCTATCAAACAGCTTTACACATTTGCAAGAATGAAAAGTCAAAACTAACATCACCCCAAAACAGCCCCCAGCAACTGCTATCCAGATGGGTGCTGTTATTTGCTGTGTGGCCCAAGGAGTCTCCTCAGCCCCTCCCCAGCAGCAGATTGCTTTCTGGTATTTGCGCTTTCTGTTCCCAAGGAAGAAAACAACATCTAGTATGTTTTGAATTAGAATGACTAAATTAGAATGACTGAAGTTTTCCCCAAAAACAGTGCATCTGAATATATACAGGTCTCACCCAAAAAAATTATACAATTCAGGTTTCATTTCTATGACCTTTCCCCCAGGCAATAAACTTCAGACAGAAGTCAGGGTGAGGTAGACTGTCCTAATTGCTCCACATACCCACAATTAATCTATAGCCTCACTACCCAGTTTTAATTTGCAGCAGAAGCTACCTCACCACATCAAAGATAGTGATTCACCTCTCCACTAATCAAAATTTGAAGAGCTACTACCAGTAGTAATTAGAGAGCTGAGGCCAATCATCATGCAATTCAGCATTAATTAAGCAACATTATAACAGTTTCCATTCAGCTGAGTGCACCAGGAATTTGGCCAGAATGGGTATCATAGATTTTAACTACTTTTCCAGAAATCTTTTACTCCATGTAATTAAACCTCCTCAGTCCAATTCAACACCTTTTTGTTGCTATAAGATGAAGATGTGAACATTTGTTCTCATCTGGATGATTCTGTATTTTAATAAAAGAACTCAGTCCAGCTTTGTGCTTTTCAGCAATTATATAGCTACTCAAAGAAAAGGTGATAGACGATATATGCAGATGTTACAGATCAGACATCTATTACAGTCAGTTTAGGATTAAGGAAAATATTTCTTAAAAGTAGATGCACTATTTCTTAAAAACAGTGTTGCTCTTCAGTAATTCTTTCCACTTAAAACAGGGTCCTATCTTAAACTTGGGCCCATTTGTACCTGGGGAAAAAACAGTGGTATAGTAGGGTCTAATACTTTTTCATATTCTTGTGAAACTGGTTTGTGAGAAAGACCAAATCGCCAGCTTCAATAAAGTGAGTCCACCTTGGGACACACCTTAAAATCTGGTTCTGGGGATGTAAATATGCAAAAGGCTAAGATAAAAATTCTATCATACATTTAAAAGGACATAACAATAATTCTGATTGTGAATAAAACACCATACTAAATGTGGGAAAGAACTCAGCATCATAAAATGAGCCCTGCCTTTACATGATCTATGTTTCCAAAAATCAGCATAGAGTTTGGCAAAAAATATTATTAAAAATAATTTAAAATATTATTAAAATTTTGTCTACCAAATCAGAGACAATGGGAGATGGTACAAACCCAGAGAGGGACATCAGGCTGATTTTATATACGAACGTTCAGTCCTTCAGGTACCCACAAGGTACTACTCCATAGATGCCACAGACAAGTGGGAAAAGTCAAAAAGCAAACCCCACAGGCTTTCCATTTGGAGCATCTTCACATAGACTCATCCCTGGAGATGCTGCTTGCATGGCATCCTGGTTAGTTGAACAAGCAGAGTACACAAATAACTAGCCAGCTAAGACAAAACAATTACATGATTAACACATAAGGACTTCAGGAGACCACAGCAGCTGCATTTCAGACCCAAGTTGAGCTCAGTTTGGGCTTAAGACTCCATTAATAATGCATTGATTAAATCTACCAAATGCTTACTATAGCTGCATCTATGGATTGACAAATGTTTAGCTGTAAGTGACCCTGTTCTGCCCAGTCTTCTTTTTACAAACCCTCCCTCTCTTGGTACTTCATATGCCTTAAAAGATGGCATAGATGATATGCATAGGGGCTCCAGGGTAGCTAGAAATGGCCCTGATGCTGAAAGGAAGCTTTGCATCAACAGGGTACAGAGGAACATGATGTAATGAAACACGAGCTTCCAAGTCAATCTGCATGTCATGGTTTGTTTCCTAAAGAAAGAGAATGATGACAGTGCCCAGCTTCAAATAAAAATATTTTATTGGCATGACACACTGTACAAATGCTGTCGATGTGTAAAAAAGAAGATACCTTGAGTAACTGTCAACAATAAATACAACACTTTGTGCATTTGCCCAAGATAACAATTCACAGTGTGTTTGGGCTTTATCCCCTGTGTCCATTTGTCATTATTGTCCATTTCTAAGTTGGTGGCAGGTTGTTACATAGCATGATGTTATCCCTGCCGTCTCTTTCTTTTCTCCTAGGGTTACGCACAGTTTTCCCTCATTGTTTTTTAATGGAAAGTCTTTTATCATTTCTGGTAATGTAAGCAAATATCTTCCTAACACTGTCTTGTACTATTCATACTGGAACAGTAAATGCCTTTTATGCAGTGTTGCCTTTTTTTTACATGGGCTGCACAATCTCTCTTGTTCCAGTTCTTTATATCAAATGAGTCTGGATTTAAGTAGGATGTACCTTAGTTTTGTTTTCTGACTGTAATCAACAATCGCAAAGAATTTATTTACATTGTCTCTGATCTGTACTCCTAGCTTACTTGCATACTGTCTTACATGGTTAAATATGTTAGTGGAGACTGATAAGACTTCGAAGAAAGATTCAGTTCGATCCTTTGTTAGAAGCTTAGTATCATTTTCTCTCATTAACTAGCAAGACAATTTTGTTCTGGTGTCCTAGACTGCAAAACATAAGAGATTGATGTGTTAACCTAATCCAACCTCCTGTACGCTGTCCAGTACCAGATACTGGACTGCAACCACATTTTTTTCTTTGTGCAATAAGCAACTATATACACAACACTCAACTTCTTTTCTGCACCTACCACATGCATGATTCAACAGCAGTACTATCCATGGTAAAGCAATAAGGTTGCTTTTTTGATGCCTGCCTAAGTAGAACACTAGAACAGCCATATAAAAGCAAATGATAACATATGCTTACATTTTGTTCTGCTTACAATCACTGACCTATGTCTCACAAGCTCCTGAAAATGGCCTGGGAGACCAGAAACCTATCCAAAGCTACACAACAAATAAACATGGAGATATATGATTATCAGTTCTGCTAGATTATCTGCCCCCACAGAGAGGTATATAGAGATAAATAAACTCATTCCCCATGATTTGCAAAAGTGACTGCCTGGTGGATGCCTATATCTCTGAGTGCCAAAAGGATTCTTGGTTTCTGGGAACAGCTGAGTGACTGCAGTGGGCAGGAAGCTCTCAGCCCCTTCTCCTGTGATTCACTAATAAAGAGTGATTCTGAATTTTGTGCCTTTTGGGCCATATGTGGTGATGAAAGAATGTATATGTTAAAAATATAATAAAAACCACTGCAAAGTTTTACTTTAGTTTGTTAAAGTTTTGTTTTTCTTTTTTTTTATCGTCACTCAAAGTGGGAGAGAGAAAAACTGAAGAGAAGGCTTACATATGAAACTTTGAACTGCAAGGATCAACATTTGTTACATAAGTAGGTTTTTCAGAATAAGTCATCCTCCACAATAACTATACAGAAGAGCTAACCCTCATTTCACAGGACCCCATATGTTTTTTTGTATTCTTTTTGTGTTTTGTGTTTTATTTCTTGCATCAATGAGTCATAAGATGCAAGGAATCAATTTGAAGCTTGAAAGTTAAAAGGAAAAGAAGACGATATGTGTAGTTCTGCAAGCCTCAGATTCTTATATCTAACTACATAACATATTTTATTTCCACAGGAGGTAGTTATGACAAATTAGAAGTCTGAAAATTTTCTGATGGTGTAAAGGCTCCAGCTGTCACTAGGGAGATAGTGATCAGATTTCATAGCTGCATGGTCCCATGGCACCACTAAGAGTTCCATATGGTCATCCAAATGTTTCAACTAAACCCACAAAAAAAAAAGAAAAAAAAAATCCACCATGGTTTTTGGTTTTAGAAAAATAAAACTGTGGGATTTTTCATAAAGTGCCACTGATAGACAAAACTTTTCTGCTTTGGTTGTCTGAAAAGAAAATCATTGTTAAGAGTCATTCTCTTTGTTTCAGGTGCAAATGGATAGAAATAGCAGCAGTACAGGACACATGCCTGACCTCTAACTTTTTAATCTAGCACAACTTACATAACATGAAGTAGGCTGGTAAGTGGACATGCAATGAATAATTAAGGTGTGTATATGTACATTGTGATAAACAGTAATTTCTTCAAACCACTTCACGTTTGGTAAAAAACCACCTCTTTTAAATAGTTAATGCTATTACTGTGGACAGAGACTCTTTCGTTCATGTCAAAGATGTCAGCATAAGGTTCGCACAATAACAAATGACAAATGCATAATTTATTGATTCTTAAATGGCTATGTCCTTGGATGTGTTTCTTATAACTAATTTGCTTGGAGACACATCTGGCTCCTGAAGATAGCATCTGTTTTAAAGAAGGTCAGTGCTATATTTTAAACTTAAAGGGAGAAAAACATAATCCTTTATCTGCTATGCTCCTCTGCTCTTTTAGTCTGCAAATTCAGCTCTCACTCAATTCTGTCTACTGATTTTTATATCAAATAAACAATGCAGGGAAATAATGGATAGGTTTCAAGTGACTCCTTACGGTATGAACTGAACTATTTAAAAAAGGAGTCAAATTCCTTTTGTGCTGGTTTTGCTTTTCAGTAATACTTCTTTTCTACAAGTTTTATTCAAACTATTTCAATAAATTGTGCTTGCTTGCCCAGAGCTTGTTTTATTCAGAAGGACTACTTATGAATGTGAGTCTAAGATCTTCTTGCATAAAATCTACAAACACTGAACACTGCAATGTTTATTTTGCTGTTAGGCCATGAACCATGACTTCTCCCCCAATTATTCTTGTACATACAAAGCACAATCCTGAACATCTTTGTTATTTCTGCATGATATTTATGCACATACATGCTCTATGAGACTTTAATCCATATACCTTAGTTATTTCATCCACTTTTCACTGAATTTTAGCAATATTTACTTTTACCTACCTCCTGGCTGGAACAATAAAATATAAATAAATGCTTACAATCAGGCAGAAGTTTACATTTAAATAGGCAGACACAAGTTCAGAAACTGACATTTTAACCCTGTGATGAACAGCTAGGCACCTTTTGCTTTTATATTTCACCTTGCACCACACACAAAATGTTTAATTATTTGAGGATTAATGGAGGTAGTTTATAATTAAGCTGAAGTATGAACTGATGTCATCATCTCAGTATGATGATATACATTTTTATGCCAAAGCACCTGTTGTTTTGGAAGGAAGCAGCTGATATCATTATCTACCCAGCCAGATAGCCTAGTTTCCTGCTGCTTAAAAAATTATCCTAAGGGTTACCTAAGTTGGGGTAATACAGCATTTACTTTTTCATGCCCAGAATAGGAGAGATTGCATAAAATTACTTTATTCACAGTCAAAGGTAGAGAGGGAATGGGGGAGCAGGGGGGTGCATGATGCTAAAACAGTATTTATTTGTGCAGAATACAAACTTTGCCAGTTTTCATGCATGAATATACATGCAAAATGATATATAGCAAATATGTAAGTAGATATATTTTTGGACAAGAGTCCTTTCTATAGTATAAAGGAAAACATCCACTGCTTTGCTGTGAACATTTATCACTGTATGTTTGACTCTGACCACTGTATAGTAAAGGTTAACACCAGCTGGGACTTTCTTCTGTGTAGAGGCGGTCAGTTGCCACCCTGTCCTTCGTCCCTGATGTTATCAGGAAAAGAGGTTGCCAGGGCAATTTGGGAAGGGGGAAGCTGTGGTAGAGGTACTCTGTTACAGAGGGCACTTTACAGCCATGAAGTCATTGCACGATCTCACGCCAATACTATAAATTAAAGCTGCATGCAATGAGGACTAGAGAGCATTGAATCCGGGATCCACAAACAGCCTCGGGAGATCCATGCCTCCACCCACTGAAGCAGTGCTCTGACAGAACATGGAATAAAGCCCAGAGTGTTTTTAATGTGCCTCCAACTATAATGCTTTCTTCTGAATTGTGGCATTATGCCAGAGCTGTTCATTTGGGTTGTCATCAACCTGCACTTTCTATAAGGAAAGCTGAGATGCAACACTACAAATATATCCCCTGGGAATTTCTGGCTCTCTCCCCATGATAATTTTCTGGCTTCCTCAGACACATGATACCACATCCACCAAATTTTCCTCTTGCAATAATCTCTGGTGTCTATTCTGAATTGGTGCAATATGATATATTTTCTAGGACTGGTCATCTACATACAAGCAATATCAGGAGAATCATAACAAATAAAGTGTTTTGCTGTTTCTTCCTCCAACCCTTTTTCATATGTTTTGTCTTTTTTTCTTTTATTTCTTTTATGAACTACCTCTTTCTCCACTCAGCTCTCAGACACTCATGTTGAATGTTTCTGCACTTAGGTTCTTTCCAAGAATATTCCTACAGCTGTTTTTTTCATTGGTCTGATCCCATTTTAGAAGGAAGAAGTCGCTCATAGGAGGTAGATTTCTTACCCATCCTCAGCTTCCCAGACCTCCTGTTGCTTGCAGATCATGCCACTTCATAATATGAATAAAGAAACTTTTGACAGAAAAATAAGCTGTGACTGAAAAAATCATGCAGCCTTTATCCCCACATCTTATATTCAAATTTCCCTGGGACATTTTTTCTGTTGATTCCTCCACAGTGATCTTAGGGAAATAATGTTTCTTGAATGTAGCCTTTTGGGTCTTGCCGAGAGGGAGAGACAGCATGTTTCTGCACTGTGTTTCTTAGCTTTGCACCCAATCTCTACTTTGAAGTTTTTTATTTCAACCTCCTCAGCATTTCTGGGTCTTTCTTCCTTTCTCGTGATCTATTATTATGCCCATAATTATGCTATGCACATTCAAGATAACAATAAGGGAGTATTTAAGTGATCATCAATAGATAACAATACAAATATTTTATTTCTTAACACCTCACTGGAATTAACATGGGGTTTCTAGCACTAACAAGCATTATGAAGTTAGCACTAGTTTGGGGGCTTATATTTGTGTTACTATCTATCTGTATTATATGCAATACATCAATGAATGTTTTTAAGGTATTCTTACTGAGCTTCACATCAGATGAGAAATAAAGTGTAGTAGCTTCCTGTCAAAGGAATACTTATTATGGTGTTTTGTAATAAGGGTGTGCCAGAGATCAAATTAGTATCCTAATGGGATGGAGTTCAGCATCGTGATCATCATGACATTGCGCACATTAGCTGTGTATGTGTGCAGGGGAGAAAGACACTTGTCTAGACATTTATAGATATTGAAAGCTACAGCCATCAGCGTTGAATGAAACTAATTCTTATCCTAATCTTCTTCTTCTCCCTTTCATATCATAAAACTGCACTGCAAATTAGGTTTTCAGAAAGTTATTTAATAATACAGAAAGCTACACTGCCACACCAAATGTACAGTAATTGCCTGTGGGTATGCAGTATGTTTACAGATGGTGCATTCTAAGCCTTGAATGTTATTTCTCTGTTAGGCTTCAAAGAAAGTAACGAATGCTGGTTTTCATGATACCTGGCACAGGTATCTGACCAGCATAATGAAATGCTGACCATAGGTAAAAGTATAAATTTATTTTTTTTTTTCTTCACAAACTGAAATTCACAGTTTCTCTAAAATTAGTCAGGATAAAAAGAAAAATGAGGGTTTAGAAGTTTGCATATATTTATTGAAATTAAAAATACTGTTCTAAACAAGTTCATAACCACTAAGAATGTATATAATTCCATGATAATAAAAAATTGGAATGCATCCTGCACATCCAAGAATTATAAAACTAGTTATCCGCAATATAACAGCCATTCATTACAAATTTTTATCCAGTCATTTGAATCTACAAGTTGCATTCCCATTGAAATGTCTTTGTTGAAAATTACTTTGTTTTTAAAGAACAGACTTCAAAAGTAAAGCCAAAACAGTATAAAAATTGAAACTTCATGTTGAAGTAAAGGAAAAAAAAAAGGATATATTTTTAAGATGTTTTTGTACGGTTTGACCTTGGAATTATATGGATGTTTCCTTTGCAGTTTGGAACTTACGGCTTCCACCATTGACTTTCTTAATTTCAGGATCACTAGCTGCATCAGTGATGATTACTTAAGAAATATTATGGTCTTCAAAATTTTCTGAAGATCTCCTCTAACACTGCAATTTCAGGGACATTTTGTGTACACTAATCTACATCTCATATCCTTTGACAGGATTTCTAAAGGCCCACTCAAGAAAACTGTGACAGGCAAAAATCCAGGTCTTTAATGTTTAACTGTTTGCTTCCTAAATGCTAAATTCACTGGATCAATGAAAGCTTTGTCTAAAACCTTCCTGAGTAAGAGACTCTTCAATTTAACACAAAACTGAGCAACTTTAGAGTGATAAAAGTCTTCTACATACAAATCTGTCTTAACCTAATTCTTTGAATTTGTTGTCTTCAAAATTCTTTGTCTTCTGTACAGTAAAATGAAATTGTAACACAGTATAATCAACATATGGTCACTGACTTCTACTTCCTTCTGGTCCATCACCAGTAGCAGATACTGGACCAGCTGCAACAACACAAAAGCATCCAATATAATGCTGGTCAAGTACAATAATTGCTCTTCTGTTTCTCTTTTGAGGATGTTTGTTTTGCATTTTACTTTTATGAAGACAAAAAAGATACTTTTTGGACCTAATATCTACATTCTGGGAATGTCTGTACAAATATGCAATACTGTCTGTACAAACATTTCTCTTCTTCTGAACTAAAAATAAAATTACTTCACATAAAAGCTTGGGAAAAATGTGAACCAAAGTGAATCATGTGCCATATTGCTCTTTGGAATATTAAGGCTAAATTCCCTGCTGGCTTAAACTGACGTAGGCTTGTTGAGTTCAATGGAGTTATTCTAGCCCACACTAGCAGAGAATTACGGAGCAGCTTGTTTTTGTTACATAAAATAGACCCATGTATACTAGATAATTAGGACTAGCAATTAAGCTATACATTGTGTATTATCTGATTCATGCAAATACAGGGACTGAATAGAAATGATCAGAGTTTAATTTTAGATTTCGTATTATAATATTCTGAAGAGACAAATAACACCTTGATTCTTTACAGTAATGGGAATGATTTTTCTTAAGTGGTGATAACATGTCCAGAGGACTTCTGCATCTTTAACATTCGTGCATCTCACACACTATAAATACCTCAAATGCTAAATAACTAAAGTGAAAGCAATTTTCTGGTCAGTTCTCAGCAATTTCACGTGTCTTGCTGTACAACCAGGAAGTTAGACCTCTTCCCTGCTGTGGAAGGGAACGAATAAGGAGTCATGGCGAACAGAACCTGAGCTTGATGGATATCTATATAGTTTATACATAGGAAGCTAGGTTGGCATCTGTAGGCAAAGGAAGTACCATTAGAGAAACTGCTGCTCGCAGCAGTGTGTTGGATCTTCACTGAGGCCCTGACAGGAAGACCAGCAGATCAAAACATCACACAATATTGCCTCTGATAAAATGTGTATAACACTCCCTTCTCAACTTTACATAAAACCCTTTCTAAATATTTTAAGCCACCACAGAAAGGGTTGGCTACACAAAGAGTATCTATCAACAATGTATCTGCTACAGAGTGGGTTTCCAGACCAAGCTGCACAACTATTGCTGCTGTCTGAATAGAATATAAGCCAGCTAGAACTGATTTATTAGTGGCAATGAATACCCTGTAGCTGTAGAGAAGCACTATTAAGGCATCAATATTACAATCATGCAGGTCTGCACTTCAGGCTCGAGTTGGTTTTCCGGGCTATCCAAGACAGACAAAAAAGATCCACCCCTCCACCAAGTCTTCACCTACTGCTTCTGACTTACTCTTTTCATTACATGTAGATAATCAAAACCAAATATGAACAATACATCTTTTGGAATAAAACTGTTCATAGACACCCCCTCGGTTCACAGCAAACATCAGCATTGAGATCAACAGTGCAAATACTGAAAGCTGATCACATGTTGGCTGTCCAGATTCAGCCTGGATCATGACTTCTTTTTAGCTTTCTCTTAGGGAAAAGAGGGGAGAAATATTAATTATACTAAAAGTATGAACCATGAGCAAGTGAGGGAGAAATAAGCTCACTAAACCTAGTAAGCGCTCATGGTGGAGATCAGGGCAGCCTGGGAGGAATCAGCCAGAAGATGAAGGACTGGGATCACCTACCACCAAGAGGTCTTAAGAAGGGATCTGCTACACAGGCAGACCACAGAAGAGATGCATTTTCTTCAGGGCCTAAAGGGGGCTGTGACATATCTATTTCATCTCCCGATGAAATAAGCCACTGAAAATTTTTGGACTGAGAGCTACATTAGAGAAAAGGATTCAGCCTGTAAAGATACTGTGGACAGTGCAAACATTTTTCAGACTGTTATTTTAACTTCAAAGAGCTGAACTGAATTCCTTTGTTTTAAAATCTCCTTTCCTCTACCCTGCATTCAAAAATCTACCATTAGAGGCTGAAAGCGCTTTTGGTGTCCTCACTATAATGAAAGATACAATCAGCCTTACTTCACAGTTACACCTGGCTTGCCGTCATAACCATGTACCCCAGTAAGCTCTTGGAAAGCAAAGAAAAATGAGGCTTCTCTCCCTGTCCTCAGCTTTCCCTATTGTGCAGACCTGAATCCTTCAGTCTCCTGATTGATAACTGTGTCTTTCCATGGCTATTTCATATAATCATGTGGAAAATCAGTGCAAATGATGCATGTTTAATTGGGGCACTACCAGAAATCTTGCATATCTGTCAACCTCTCTGAGAGATATCTGAATCCACTTTGAAAGTCAACCAACAATTTGTGGCAGAGTCAAAGACGCTCAGGCCTGTGCTAGTAAATAAGTGATATCCTCAATAGCCAGAGAAAATGCGAGCCATTCAAATTGCTTCGGCTTCTTATCTATGGCAAAGAAAATATTAAATGACACTAAGTTTAATTATTGATTGGTAAAATTCATTCTTTCTCGTGAATAAACCAGCAGGTATCAAATTAACAATCGCAGCCTAAATCCCAGTTGGCATAGGCCGTCTTTATTCTGCTACTCACTGGGAAACTGGCTCCACAAACTCTTTGTGTCCTTCTTTAAGAATACAACCATCACAAGCACAGGCCAGGACTTTACACTTCCTTGGTTTAAAACTTTGAGCCAGAGTCCATGGGGAAAGAAAACAGAAAGCTCTAGAGAAAATCCTACTGAGCATTGTGTTCTGTTCTGTTTGGAGAAAACTTAGTAGCTATTTGCAAATTAATTAACTGTAGGGTGAGCTCTTTCAAACAACCATATTGTTTCACATGCAAGCAAATTAGCAGTCAAACAAAGCAAATATTATATAATGTGATCTTGAATAAGATTGTGCTATGGTCATGAACTGTCAAGTGTTTCAGCAAAAAGACATAGTGATACCTTTTGTACTACAAAGGCTCTCAGAAGTTATACCAACAAGACGTTTGCTATGTCCCCACCTGAGTCTCTTTAATCATTGAGACATTCGTGTGCCTATTAAAAATACATTTCTGTTTCTAGAATACTTGTGGCAACAAGTAAAGACATTTATGGCTAGGAGGATCAGCTTGTTTGCTGAGCCTGTCTGAACACTTCTGTGTCAATAGAGAAAATATATGTGCACAGCTCTAATGGGGATCCCTCTATTGTAGTACTTTGTCATTTCGAGAGCACTTTGCCCTCCATGCCCTGTGAGCATTTTTTACAGTTAAAATCAACATGCCTGAGTTCTTGTTTCCAACTTTCAGTAATGTTTATTATTGTTTGTCAGCAACTCAGCTCTGCTGGAAAAACCTCCTTTGGTGAATAATGAAGTCATTCCCAGAGTGACTGCTGGGTTCCAAAATTTTCTGTACTCTACCTACGGCTATTTAGCTGTACATGAGAAATGCAGAAAATCTTACTTTTCATGGCCCATAAATAAACAGCCAATCCAACACTTCAGCACATTTCTAATTGTAATGCAGTGTGTAATGTTTCAGTGCACAATACAGATGTTTTCATTCAGATGTTTGAGTTATTATATGAAGAGGAGACAATGATGGTTAAGTATGTGTTTGCATTATAGTCACGGCATGAAATCATTATGTTCAACTTCCCTGATCATTTTCTTCATAGAAAAAATAAAATTCTCTTCAGCCATGATTCTTTCCCACATGGAACAAGTTGCAGAAATGTCAAAGACAACCACTTATAGACTACTTATAGCAAAATAAAGAGTAAAAGCTCTGTTTAAGCATTGGACCCTCTCTGTCCTCTTTTCCTGTTGTTAATCATATACCACCTCTTAGCTTAAATGAGCCCAGGAGGTATTAGGATATAAGCAAGAGCAGGGTTTTCCTGTGGTATTTTTATCCTCTCTGATAACAGCCCAAACAGCCATCTCCCTTGTTCCATCCCCACTGAAGGTATAAGAGGCGATTGTCACCA
Organism: Neopsephotus bourkii; assembly: GCF_033783945.1. Classification (NCBI taxonomy): domain Eukaryota; kingdom Metazoa; phylum Chordata; class Aves; order Psittaciformes; family Psittacidae; genus Neopsephotus; species Neopsephotus bourkii. The sequence continues at coordinate 792,593 of NW_026902050.1, forward strand.
ATGGAGCACCAAAATGTTCTCTCTCTAACACTGGGGTACTGACTCTATTGCTTTGATACTGGTTCTCATTACTTTTTCTCTGCCTTCGGTCCTCTTTTCATTTCTCCCCCATCCTTTCTGCCCATCAACCTCAGCAGGCTTTTTTTAAAGTTAAAAAGCTACTCGACTAAACCTTCTGCTGTCATTTCCTTTTCTATTCCAGAGCTATCTCCCTTTATATCTGCTTAAGTTCAGTAAATTATTACTTGATGAGAATAACTCATTTGTTCACTTATAAAAAGGCCTGACTTCGCAAACAGATATTTTTACGAGTTCTATTTGTGTAGGCACAAATAACTATTTTGGTTATGTGAACACGCCACATGGATACACATAGGCAATAAATATCTGGGCAACTCCAGACCACAACTTGAGACCATTTTAACTTTAGAAAAATCAAACCTTAAATGGCAAAAAAGTTTGATATTCCTAGATTGGCAGGGGTGGGTTAGTCTCTTCAAGAAGACTTGTTTGACACCATTTGTGATGTACAAATGCAAATGAAATAACATTTAAAAAAAGAGTTTTGACACTTTTTATGAGTGGTTTATAAGGTACTGAAATGAAAACTGTAATCAGAAATGGTCTAAAGCCATCACTACAGCAATTCATGATTAAATGAAACAAACCTTAAACCTTCTTGTTACGCCTTTCTTTTCTTAAAGTACAGAAATAATGTGAGACTCTAAGCCAAGACTAAAGGAGAGAAATCAGTGGCATGGAACAGAAGAGCTTGATTTTCATTCTAGCAAACCTAAAATACTAAACTGTAGTGACATTGCATGTATTAAATGAAAGTATTTCAAAAGAAAATGTAAGGCCAAAGGATTCAAATATGCAGACTTGAATGAAAATTTTTACTTTCAGATGAGTGCTGTTGATGAGAAAGTGATCAAAACCTCTGATTTCAAAACTAATCACATTTTGGATCCCATGTAATTTGACGTTTCATTGATAAAATAATTTCACTGCAAGGAATGATTTGGCCTAATTTAGATATATATACTTATACATAGTTTAAAATAGAAATCTTAGGGAAACTCTTGGAAAAGAAGTTGCAGTACTTAAATGACATGACTTAGGATTGCAGTTGAATGAAATCACAAACAATTTTTTTAAATTTAGTTTATTTGTCAAACAACTAATTATGGAAATTTATGTCAGTGTATTGTTCATCCCAATGTATGTTTCCTACACCTCTGTACCATGCATTGCTACAGTTGGATGATTGATTATCTGATAATAAAAATTTCCATTGAAAACTTTAACCCAATCCTTTCTTCCTCCTTCAAGTGGACTCCAACAGCACTTTTGGATAGTGTTCCAAACACTAAGGAGGAGAAGCAAAGTTCAATGAGTTCATTACCCATCTCAAAATCAACCTGCAATTTGTTTAAAACAGTCTTCTGAATAGGCTTCTTCTCTGAGTCATTGCCTGCAAAAACCTGTATATCAGCTCATTACAGAGGAACTTTTCAACCAGCAATGGATACAGCTGAATGCTAAACATAAATGGAGTGACATTAACCTTTTTCTTGGTATGGTTCAGCAATCAAGTTTGAACTGTCTTAATTTTTTCTCCTTTTAGTACTGCTCAGAAATAAATAGCTTTTGTGAACAAATGTATGTGATGTGAGGTTTTTATACGTTAAAGTTTCACTTCATGTTGACACTATTTTGTGCTCTATGTCAGATAAATTTCATTATAGTCTCCGTGTCACCTAACATTAGTGAGAGAAGGAAGGACAAGAAGTATGCCATTAGAGGCAATTCTTACTTATTCAAGAATAGCCCAATTCATACATGAACAACATTTTTGGGGAGCACAAAATTAGCAAAAAGGCAGTAAAAGATATATTAAGAATTTGAAGACTGGTATATATTTATGCAGTATGGGATTATTTCTCTGGGTACTGGTACATATTTATATCTTGCTGTCTCCTATTCCACTTTTGCTCTGATTGCCTGTAAACTTTGAAAATAATATTTAAAACAAGCTCCTAGGAATAACTGAGTTTTATCATGCTTCACAAACTTCATGCTATACTCTGCATTTTTGTTTTCATATTTAGCAAAAGTGACTATAAATATTTGGATTATTAATCCAATCCACTATTGTATTAATAATTGTATTAATAAGCACTGATATTGAAGTGAGGTACAATAGGTACCTAAATTCTAAAATAAGGATTTCAATAAGGTAATCAAGTGCATTTATAACACAAAGGTTCCACAGTAAAAATGGAACAGACTTACAGTTTAGGCATTTGGTTTAATGCATTTAATCATGTTTGGAATTTACCTTATTTACTTTAAGGATTAAATGTGTTTTTTCAAAGAATAAAAATATTAATAATCAAGATAAGATGACAGAGGGGAAAGGAAAACTGAGAAACATAGGTATTGTTTTAAAAGAGATGTTAAATTGAATTTCTGAAGGCAGTGGTAAAAACATACCTAATTTCAAACCAGATCAGATAAAACTCTTAGGAATATGTTGACCATCTCTATAGTCTTCTGAAAATTTCCCTGTATTCCAGGTACAGACTAGTAAAATAGTCAAGGAGGTTATTTCCACCACTAACTTCTAGGCAGCCAGGCAACACCTTGATGTGAAGCAAACCACTGGAGAGAAATAAGTAGTTTTATACTTAAGGATTAACACTTCTAACAAGAACATGTTTGTGGCTGGATTTCAAAATGCCTTAATTATAGGTCTTTTTATTTAAACATGCAAACTGCTGGCGAGTTAGGCGTATATTGCAGAGTACAAATTCCTCACAATCAACAACTAATAATAACAATTAAAAAAAAAGAAGAAAAAAATGGAGAAAAGCAGCCAAACCATCTGACAAAGCCTAGGGCACATGTAACCCCATCACTACAAATGACTGCAGAGCTTACAAAACGAGCCAGATGCTGCTTCTGGAAGGATTTCATCTATAATACCCGAACCGCATGACAGCCTATCACAACTCATGTTTGGCCTAAAGGTGTGCATCACTGGTGGGACAGGAAAATGATGCGAGAGAACAGGAGCAAAGCCTTAATACTAAGGAGGGTTTTTTGCTGTGGTTTGTAGTATGGCATTTTGGGGATTTTAATTTGAAAATTGCATTTGTTTCACCTGCAGACACTGGCACAGATGGTACTTCTATAATATGCTGTTGTAAGAGACTGATTTGTTTGCAGCATTGCATTCATGCCATGTTCATGTCCAAATGTATCGGGTCTTCTATAGTGTTGCTCAGGATTGGGTCGACTGTAGAGATGAGTGTGTCCTTGGTGTATAACAAAGAAATTTGCCCATAGCCCCTCTGGCACCTGCAGCATCCATGTTCTTAGCTCCTTCCCCCCACCTAGGTATGTGGCTGGATAATAATTGCTGAATGAATAGACTTTATGAAAGGGTTGAAAATATACATGAGAAGCTGCATTTCACAGGCATGGATACTAGTAAGGGTTACACAATCCATTAATTATGGCTTTATTTTCCCTTCTTGATTCTTCTGCAAAAAAGCTGCTAAATAGGGCTGGAGGCTGAGAAAGACAAGAAACTTTCCCCTGATACTGAGGTTTTAAGTAAAGAGATTTAATAGTACCAACTGAGTTCGCTCCCATGTTTCTTCTTTTTGATTAGTTTGAAGTTATTTTTATGAAAGTCTTTCCTTGCTGAACAGTCATGGCTGTGTCTAGCTTCAGTTTAACCTTTCCACAACATACTCAGCATTCTTCAACATGATTTAAATGATACTTAGGAGGATTATTTGCATCTTGTTAAATTATTTTACTGGTTTCTGACAGATTTCTCTAATTAGAAAACGATTGTGATTCCTAAAAGTAGACAAAAACGTCCCCTCGTTGCAACACTTAGCAAAGCTACTTCAACACAAAACTGATTATTAATACCTCAGCATAAGTTCATCACCATTAGGAATATGCTTAAATACATGTTTGTGTTGACTTTTAATATGTTCAAACAAGTCATAAAAAATATTTAAGGCAAGGAACCTGCAGATCACAGTCCGGAGGCAGCAGAATAAATCATTATTCAGTGTAAGTTTGATCTATTCTGAACACTTCAGGAACAAGAATAATTCCCACATGTATACACTTTTCTTTCTTTTTATTTTTTTCTTGTTTTCTTTTTCTTTTATTTTTGGTAGTCAAGAGAGCTCCAAGTCCTTGTTAATAATAAGTTATTGCTGAAGATTCAGTTTTCCAGCTGCTGTTACTTCATTAGTTCACAGCAGCACATATATGCTCAGGTCTCCTAAGCATTCCCATGAGAGATCTCCAACTTGCAGACAGACACCACAACAAGTTATTCTTTCAAAAGGAGTATTTCTGTCCTCGCTTTGCTGATTAGGAACATGGGAGGGAAAAAAAGTGCCAGTGGGAAACTTGGTCCTTTTACAATGATAGTTTAATCCATTTAGGTAACTCATATTAGAGAAGGTATAAATTTCCCATTATAAATTGCATTCCACTAGATTATTTCACTTGCTTACACTCCAGAGTAGATAATGCCTAAAATGATTGGTCCTATTCCTTCTGAATCAGTCACTGAACAAAAGTTAAACTTAGTGTAGAGTGGGTATACCATCATGGTGATGCTATCTTTGGATAATGAAATAATCTAACAAAAAGCAAGCATGCGATGTTCAAACAACGGAAAAATGAAAGCCTTAATCAGCTGGAATCCATGTCCTGCTGCAATACCTCTTGATTATTGCTTTTCTTAGGTAGATCTCAAAACACTCAAGGGTTTCTCGATTCAGTTCTGCCACTTCAGGTGGTTTCTCGAGTCAGGTTTCTGACACTTCTCCATTCCTAACCATTATTATCCTCATTGTGGCCAGGAAAGGAATAGGACTTTGTCAGAACTGGATCTGGCAACCTGCACTCAACTTTGGAAGTACCAGCACGAGTTAGTTGTCCTGTTGGATCAAAACCCAGAAACCCAGCCCTTACATGTGAGTGCCTTTATACAGTCCTGACAGTGCAATTGCACTGACAAGTCCTCCTGCAGACCAATTCTGCTCCATTCACAAATGTCCGGAGGCTCAGAGACCTCAGCAGGATGCGTGAGTGTCACATCCAGGCACACCACAAGCCACACTATGCTTTCTTATTCCTCTTTTAGGGATCAGTTAGGACAACTACTGTGCATACTAATGAAACTTTTCTTAGTGGTTCCCACACCATTCAAATTCTTTCTGTCATCAAATATAAGATACCATATAATGATCATCTTTGTAAGCATGTTATTTGCTGAAAACATTGCCTTCTACAGCACATAACCAATGTGGCCAAAATAACTTTAAAAAGTAGAGTTAGTGAGTGGCAATGGCATATTAATGAAAAAGTTTTACAGTTTGTCTATGACCCCATTGGTAACAAAGTCAAATAAGCCAAAAATTTTGTAATGACTGTGTTATGGCTCCTCCTAGACTCCCCACCCTTGTTACATGTAATGCAAATCACTTTCTGGTAAATCACTTCCTGGTATACATAAAAACATAACATAATTCCAGTTAGGAAATACTTCTATATGGAGATTTTAATGTGTTTCTCATTTTGTTGGTTTTGTAGAAAATACTACATCTTTTATTGCCAGCAGCAGTACTATTAGTACTACTACTGGTGAACATTAATGTCCAGCTAACTGTGTAGCTAATAATCAAGTATTCTTACCTTCTGGCTTGTGAGAATCATGTTGCTTGTGAGACTTTACTCATAGATACAGAATATTAGAGAGTTAAACAAGAATTGTTACAGAGCATAAAGATGACACATAGAATATGCAACTGCTACTCTTCCCTGTGAAAAAGAAAAGGATAGGGATTACTATGTTCATGTGTATCTTCTATTCTATAGGTTGTCTGCAATTAAAGACCTCAGTGTATGTGAAAAGAAGGGACCAAATCATGTAAATATGGATTTCATAATGTTTAAGCTGGAATCATTACCATTTGAAAAGCAATTACAGGCAGAGGAATTAGGACAATAGATAAGCCCTGACTCTGTTTCACCTGTTCTACTGAAATACAGCACCCATAATAGATGCACATGTTAGCAGAGTGGTTTGTTATTCACTCTTTTCATGTACTGCCTGATGCATCTTTGTCATGATTTACTGTTCCTAACAGCTATATCAAGTGTTGCAATTACTGCACAATACAGATTTAAGCCTATAATATTTCTAGATTGGAGAGAGAAAAATAATATATTAAGTGCTTGTGATATCTTTATGTATAAGTTTGAAAATCATTAAATAGCTGTCACTCTTCCTTCCTCCTCAGCATCAATTACTCCACTCTGGTTTTACTTACTCTACTCTGTATAATGAGTCCCTAGAGCATGTTTCATTGCAGGAGAATGAACACATTCTTCACTTGCGGTCAGTGGGATGTGGTTAATTTGAAATCACTTAAACTATTATATCTGTCAAGCGTGGTTATTTTATTTTCAATTCACATCAGTGTTTTAGTATGCATGTCGGTTACTGGGTTAAACTGGCAGATTAATTTCGAAGCAGCCTGTTGTAATGCTCTTCATCACTGTCTTTACATGTAGCTCTTGTTGAAAGTTAATATGTTACCATTAAAATTTACTTCAGAGAAATGTACATTTAATATAAATACTCATATGATAAACACCACTGAATGAAAACTGGCAAGATCAGTGGACTTTCAGCTTTTCTCATGAAAACACAAAATAGTTGTTTTTTTCATTGTTTCATCATCATTTGTTTTGGAAATGAAATTTACATTACATGAATTTGTGATTAAAAAAAAATGTTCAATAACTAGGGTCTCTTTTACTTTTTTTTCTGATCTATTTATATATTGCACTGTTCAAAAAAGCTGTAGCCTTCAATTCAGCATGAGCAGATTCACAATTCACAATGTATAAAACTATTTGGGTTTTTTCTTTTTAAAATATTGTGGCTTGATATTTATATATAGCCAGAATTTGAAGATGCTGAAAGACTAACTTACACAGCTACTAATACAGGATGCTCATAGAGAGAAATAGAGGAACCGCCAATGGGCTTTTTATTACAGCAATATTGTACATATTACATGAATAAATTACATTGTTGCATTATGCAGCTGCTGCATCATCAGTTTAGAGAGTAGACTGCGATCCTAAGTATTCGGGGATGCAAGCTCGTTATCTCTAAACCACTTTGGTTACAGCCACAATGCGATCCAAGCTAAACTGCTTTCATATAACATATTGCATATACCTATGTGTAATCAGGTACACGGCTCAGAGATGGACTGATGAGTTTTGTTTAATCAAATTTATAAAAAAAAGTCTGTTTAACTGAATCAGGCAGAACCTTTTACTTGGAAAGGTTATTAGTAAAACTATATTACTCAGAAAAACACAAACCTACCTATGTCGTGAAACATCATTTTTGATTTGAAAGATGCTAATAGAAAAATATACATTTATATAATGACAATTCTTACTGTAAAAAAAAAAAAGAAAAGAAAAAACTAAATTAAAGAAAAAAAACAAACTTGTTTTCCTCTATCTTATTATGATGATGACAACTGCTAATGTTTGAATGCTGCCAAGGCACTTCTCAAAACTCAGTTGTTTTTATTCTCTGCACATTGTTCTCTCATCCCACCAAATAAAACAAATCTTAACGCTCTCCACAGCTGCAAATGTTTCCCTAGGACTTGTAGGTTCACATTTCCTTATTTTATATATTGATGCAAATATCTTTGGCTAGGCAAATAATATGTTGCCAGTTCTGTTAATATTGATGAACCCCTGTTTCTTTTCAGTGCTATTTTTCACTTTGCTGAAACTGTGGTTATTTTAGTTGTTATTCCACTCTTCTGAAAGCACATGCATTCCTTGCATTACCCACCTGGCTCACTGTGCTCATCACCTCAAAGGAAATACTGTTCCTGGAGAAATCAGTCAAGGTTTTACAGCTAGCTTCAAGCTGGACAACATTTTACTATTGGGCTCTTGCCAGATGAGGCTGTTTGTTTGTTGTGTGACATTTCTACAGAGCTTTTTGTAAGTAGTTTCTTTAAGAGGTTCCTAAAAGCTATCATAATCATGGAGATAATAGCAGTCAAGGTGAGGATAAACATATAGAGCTGTATCTCTTTACTCATACATAATAAAACCAGGTGTGAGAAAAATTTCACAATTTTAGTCTAAATACATTTAGAATAGAGAGGGCCATCATTCAAATCCCAAAGTTGGAAGCTGCTGTTTTGAGTATTTTCAAGAAATCCTAGACAAATGAAGATCTAAGCCTAATGTGGAGTAATGCATATATGATCATGCATACATTAGTCAGGGCACTGAAAGAGCACCCAGGACTGACTCACTGGTCTTCTATCCACTGAAGATATGGCCCAGCACTGACAAAAACAGAATCAGAAAACAAAAGGAAAAGGTCTGAGGCTGTTTTTTCCCTGCGCCTGGACATGTTGCCAGCATAATGTAAGAAACATCCATGCTAGACTTGAGAGAGGGAAGGGAGTAATGAACATGTTGATTCATCCATCAACCATGTGTCACTCTCCTTCATTAAAAGCAGAAATACATTTTTCATCATAATTTTTTGAAGTTATGGTTTTCCCACATAGATATCTAAACAGTCTGCAACATTAAGACTTCCCTAAACTTCAGGCTAAGACACCATGATTCCTGCACCTTCTATGCCATTCCAAAAGTATTGTCAGATGTAGTCCACAGCTACTCAGGAATCATGCACCCTGCTGTAGCTGAGAAGTTATACTTGAATCCTAAATAATACTGCATCATAAAGTGAAGATACCCTATGTTAATAATATCAGATCACATGATTTGTTCCCGCTGTTAGCCCTTTTTGGCCCATGTTTCTGAAAGTGAAGAACAAATATTTGAATACAGTCTGTACCTATAATTGACTCTGCATTTTGTGACTTACCAAAATCATATAATATTGTTTCCATTATCCACATAGGGAAAAAAAAAAAAAGAGTTTTAAGACTGTCAAAGAATATTTTTGTGTGAAAATGTGCTCAACCACATGTTCTTGAAGAGAGAATAAGAGGGGTGAGAAATGCAAATTCATTAAGGCAGTTGGCAGTATTCATGTATCTCTGTGGAGATACATATACCAGAAAAGAATGAAAATTACCCTACATTTACAGGTAAGACTGTCAAGGACCATCACTGATTTAATTCAAAACCTAAATTTACTTCAAGTGACAAAGTAAAGATCTTCCCAGTTTTCTCTCAGAACATCCTTAATATTTTTATGAAAATAAAGAAAAGCTAAGTGGATAACATGTTTTAATTCTTTTGTAGAATGAAAGAGCATAGTATTTTCCACTACTAACCCTGATAATGTTCTCTCTATATGACACACTAATATATGAGGAGAAACATTAAAATATTATTGCATACTAAAAAATAAAAGGAAGCTAAAATTGAAAAAGGAATTGTCTAGGTGAATCCTGCCATACTCATAAAGCAGCACTGATATATATATCAATGTGTGTGTGCATATACGTATGCACAAATGTGTATGTATAGATAATGATGCATACAGTAGTATGTACTATTTTTCATAATTTTTTTCAAGGCCTTGAGTTTATTCAGCAAAATACTGAACACAATTCTTCAGTTTTACTATGGCAATTTCAAATACCTTTGGTCCCAAATAATGCAGTTATGAGAAAGTAAGGTGTTTTGTCTTTTTGTATCAAAAATCTGCTGAAGCAAGCTGGATTACAGTCACCTTTTGGTGGCCACAGTCATAAGTGGATATGAAAAATTTTGATTGCAAAGATTATTGCAGGCAAATGAGAATACCTTTCAGAATGGAAATGACTAGACAATCTTAGCTTAACTTTTATTACATGCAAACTAGAAAGGCAATCAACTCGATGGTAGCGTCTGATCTCTGCATGTCTCTTCAGAGTCAGTCAGTAACCAGTACTGTGAGCAGCTGTAGAAAGTGAATTTAATTTTGCTTGTGTGTGTGTATAAAGCAAATGTAAAGTCAAATTTTTTTTTTAGCTCCGGAGCACAAGCAAAAGTTGGCATACAAGTTGCCTGTGGTTACTGGGGTAAAACAGTTAATGTGTGAGGTTTTCTTCTTCCAAGCTGTAGTGAGAGATGAAGAGATCCCATATGGGCCACTAGTACAAAGAAAACAGGGAGTAACAGGAAAAAGAAAAAAAATATATATATATATATATATATATATATAAAAGGAGAGCCTGTAGGGTAACAGAGGGAAATAAGATTGAAAGAACAAAACATCAACATTGTTAGTCATGAGGAACAGACAGGAGGGAGGCATTGCCTGCTGACCATGTGTACCAATGCCAAAAAATCTAAAAAAATGCAGCATCTGTGGTATGGGATGGTCTCTATCTAGATCTGAAAGACAGCAGCAGATTGTTTTTATAGAAAGAAAAGGTGTCAGCAGAAACAAGGAGCATACACACATGGAAACATTTGCTGTAAGAAGCCACTTGAAAAACAACCAAGGAGCTGACTGGGGGAAACATCTGTGAAACATGCATCAAGACCACCACTTGTGCTTCATGGAAGAGGTGGGAACAGAAGGGAATACACAAGAAGTGTTGGACATAGTATCTTGTCAGATTGACAAGGAAATGTCTGTACTTTCAAGAAAGTCTATCATCTTTAAGCCTGAGTGGAAAAATGTCTTCCTTTTGAGGGAACAAGCGAGTACTCTTTTTACTTATGAATAAGCAAGCATGTCTATGCTCATTGACCAAAGTCAATCAACAAGTGTTATCTTTGAGAAAAAATTGCACTTTTCAGGGAATTTGTTGGTAATTCTGCCTACCAGGATTAGGGTACTTTGGGTTCGTTTTCATGGGCTTGCTTCTTGTTTTAATAACCCTAACATGCACAGTCTTAATGCATATTAACTTAAGGATTGCAAATTGTCACCAGTGAAACACAATGGCTGTGTAGTTTTCGGGTCAGTGAAAGCAGATGTAATGCATAACATCAAGGAGGAAGAAGTCCCATACCTTTTAGCTGTCTGGCCTCAATTTTATGATTCAGACTTTTTTCTGGTTGACAGAAGAAAGCAAAGGTTTCTATGAAGACCATATCTGAAGTCACTTCAACTATTCCTCATGAAGACATCGGTCTAGATGCAAAGTGACCTGTCTTTAACCCAAATGAAAAAGAAAGCATTGATCAGGGAAAATTCCACTTCTCTGGGTCTCAAATAAACGCTTTTAATGACTTTTCAGTATTGCCAAGGAATGGTGCAGGAAAGGATATTTTGCTAGCCAACTGTTACATATAATTGTATGGAAAGCCCATGTGCTACCCAAAGGCCTCTTAAGGAGGTCACATAAAAGATGAGTCATAATGTAACTGATTTCTACCAGATCATTTCTCCATTTGCTCACTGCAGAAAAAACAAACTATGGAATGCAAAAGCACTTTGAAGTGACTGATGATCTTGCTGGTTATTAACCACACTGAAGGAGACCTTAGTAAAAAGCAAATGAAGGCAAATGAGAACTAAAGACTGGGTGGCTCATTCTGACCATTGTAAAGACAAAGCGAACCTTTTATTATTTACATAGAGATGCTCTCTTATCTCTCTAGGGAGAAATATTTCTCAAGGGAAAAATATTAGTATCTCTCAATATTGAGAAAAAAATATTATATACTTTAATATTTTTACAAAATATATAGCCATTTTAACGAATTTAGGATTTCTTGCAAAAGAACTATTTCTTTAAAAAAAATTGCTGTTTTTTTTTCTTCTTCCACAGATTAATATGTTTTTTTCATGTATTTTTGGTGAACCCATCAAAAAAAACACTCTTTCTAATGAAACAGAAAGATTAAATAAATACCTGAATATAAGAACAAAAAGACCAGAGGAAAAAAAAAATTCTTCAGACAGAAACAGTGTCTATCTGCAGTAAGTTCCACATAACTTTTCTTTCCTCAGTGTCTTTCAGAACAAAAGAACTTTCCTTCCTACTACAACCTTCCAAACGCTGTTAATGAGTTTTTATATTATCAAACAGTTCTTCAAAAACTGACTGTCAAAAAAAAGATCTAAAATCTAACAAAAACAGGCATCTGCTAAGCAAATGTAAAAAAAAAAAAAAAAAGATAGAAGTTCCTACTATTACAAGAAATTGATTTTTTTAATTCGCTGTTTGATGTTGGCTGCTGTAGTATTAGTTATATCTCTTTGCGTTGTTTTCCTGCATCCTTCAATACACCCACAGACTGGGAAATCAAAAACCTGCTACACCTGTGCTCAGTGAGATGCAGGATGGGTCTCAAGGGTCATGTAACATCAAGCTATTGGTTGTGACTCACTTAAATCAGTACTGCTTTAGGAGAGAGGTATGTCATCTTGTACATATAAACCTTAATCCAAATTCCTGGCAGCGAATACTAGTCTTGACAGGTACTGAGCCAGCTTGCCACTTGGCCGATTAAAAAGGACTGCTTCCTGGAGATTATATGGCTTGGCACAGCAAGAACATAGAGGTTAAACTACGATATTTGCCAACCAAAAAAAGATCCTCTCATTTTCCCACTCTATCACTGCTCCCTGGATAAGCATTTTTGGCCTTTTGCCTTGGTTTGAAGGCAAGACTTGTTAGGATTTAGCCTAAGGGACATGCTTTACTGTTGAAGGTCAAGCTATATTTTGACTGTTGTGAAGCCCTGATATGATAAGGTCATATTCTTTCTCATTAGGGCTGATCTCTGAAGGCTCCAGGTGACTTCCAGGACATCATCAAGAATGGAAATTATTCCACACCTTGCCGAGACCAATTCCTGATGGTTTTTATGTTCCAGATTCAGGAAATACAGACAATTTTCCCTGAGACTGCAGCAGAACAGGACATAGACTTTTCAATACATATAGAATTTCAGAACATGAACACTTGGGTTTGTTCCCAGCAATATACTTTGTCTTGACTCCTACTCATTGTTTGTATACTTAATCTTAATCATGTGTATTTTTAAACCATAAGTAATTACATTCTAAAAACGTTGAAACCAGACTTATTGTAAGGTATTTCATTGTCAATGAAACAACAGATTCTGAAGAAACAGTCCTATTGTTATGTTTTCTAACAAATTTTATTCGTCATGAATCAGTGGTGGTTTTTTGTTGAGTTTTTCTGGAGCTAACATCAGTACTGCAAGGATGCTTTTCTGCTCTGGAGAATACCTCTGCCTCTTTGTTACTCAGTGGTACACAGTCTCTGTATATCACATGTTCCTGAGCACCCGACACTGCAAAAAACGCCACTGCTTCCTAACATGTCTTCTGTGTCTGCTTAGAGCCAAACCTTCAGCACCAGCACAGGAATGCTTTTTCCTGATTTTCTGGCTCAGACAGTCATCTGGGTTTGCCACAGTGTGATGTAACTATACCCCCTCCTCAAGACAGGCTGTTGAAGGACCTCCAAATTCACAGTGCTCATCTTGTGCTGCAGCCTTCCTCCCTCTTCATGGTGTCTTTTATGAAAACAGAGTATCTCAGAAACAACCAGCTGTTTTGAAGTGTAATAAAAAAAAAAAAACCTTGAGCAACCTGCATACGTTTTTATTCCTTATCTGTCTTGTTACAACAGACTGTGCAACAGGGAGATAATTTTGCCTACCATCACACTTAACAATTTGTCCAGACCTCCAATAACCCATTTATAGATCCAGTACATATCAGCTGCTCAGTTTCTCATCACTGTGGTAGAGTTTATTGGAATTAATAATACAGCTGCTCTTCCAGAAGCATCATAGACAATCCTTCTTTTCTCAGACATTGGTGTGAACAGTCTTCTGATTTTGAAGTTGAAAAGGATAAATTATTTTTTAAAACTAAATAGTCCAAATTGGCTTTTGACGTGCAGTGAAGGTTTTTTGTTTAATTTTTCAGCTTCTGAAACGTTTTCTATAGTTTTGATTGAGGATTTCTTGGCTTCCACCTGATTCTCTCTCTAACAGACTGAGCAGCAAGGAGCTTCTGTCACTACAAAGAAAACATTACAAATCCCCTACTCTACTGTCAAACCCACAATAAAAAGAGAGAGTCAGCATCCTAAGGATGCTGCCTGAAAAGCTTATAAGCAAAGCTGTAGTTCCCAGGGTTTAATAAGACTACTTGTATGCATAGTCTTTCATAGCTGCAATTGCGTCATGTCAGATCAGGATAATTTTGTTTGGGGTTTTTTTTTTCTAATATTTTTAAACATTCTTAGTAGTGTCAATACCAATGCTGATAAGAATTAATTTGTTGCTGTAAAAATTGTACTTTATTGAAAATCATTGTGAATTTATTGCCTTTGCTTAGCATCACTTGTTATTAAGAACGGTTGAAATTTCTGAACTCAAATATTCAGTATTTTAACTTTACGAAATTTTAAGTCTCTTGAGCCTTTAAAGTTCTCACCCATTGTGTCTCTCATATTTTCTAATAGTATCTAACCTAGAAAAAGACGCCCTCCCATTATTGAAAAACTGAAAGTAAAATGTACTACTGGGAAAAAAAACGTCTACCCAAAATGTTGTTTTGACAAAAAATTAGTTTTGACAAAATATGTTAGTAGTAAGGAAAGTACTGGAAAGACTTAATATCCTACATGTCATTACACTGTTGAGAAAATCTAATTAGTACAGCAGAGGTATCTGTAATAGGACTAAAACCATAAAATAAATGCATAGAATTAATGTCTATTGTTCCATATTAAATTAATTAATATGGAACACCACTGTACTACAGAAAAAGTAGCCACCATACTAGAGGACACAAGGACCTCAGTTATTAAAAAGGGTCAGACAACTACTATTTGTCTATATTCTTAAAGAAGATTAAAAGCCAAATAATAAGGGCCTCAGAAGGCTGAGATGTCCCTATTTCAGTTGCTCCTCACTGAAATCAATGAGAAAATGCACACACATCTGAAGGCAGGGTTTGTCCTGTGCAAGGGAACCTCACTGAGAGAAACCGTTCTGCAAAGGCATCAGAAAAGATCAAGGCTCCTGCAATCCTTGAGTTCATGTCAGCCACAGAAAGAGAGAGCATCAAGAAAAACCAAATATGGCCCAAGTGCAAGAGGAGCTGAGATAGAATGTCTTTGCACATACCATCATCGTGGAAATGAATTATGGAAAGGAGGAAAAATACCATTAATGTAAGATCTTAAAAAGAAACAGTGCAGCTTTCAGAGGAAAAACCTCACTTTGTAGTGTACAGCTGCTAATGCAAAGGATGAGTCAGGACTGGCAAAACATCCCATCCTCCTTCTGTCAAAAAAAAAAAAAAAAAGCATCAATCTTCTTGTATCATCATCATTTAATCAGGCATTAAACATAACAACCCAATGCAGTTTCAGTGTCTCCTCCAGACCAGGAAGAATATATTCTGTGAGAACTCAACATTTCACTAAACCGGTGGTGTGTCCTCACTGAGTTGATCTGCCCAAATTAGATTTAAAGGTGAAGAGACACACTTAAATTGATGTGGAATCCGTTAGGCGAATTGCTGTGGCTGTAGGACCGATGCAGCGATCGAGACTCGTAAGCTGACATCAAAGCAGAAAAAAAATCAGCTGAAATGACAGCAGCAGCTGCAGCATCCGCCTCTAAATTAGGCTGTGTTTCAAAGTCTGGACTCAACTGCTAAGCAGTATAAAGACCCAGGAGGAAGGCTGCCCAAGAAAAAGAGTTAGATTTCTAACCTAACACATCAAAGTAACACATGCTTAGAAGAGCAATAAATGCATATGGCACACATTCACATGCTGCCTAATTGCAGTGGGCTCATGAAGCCTAGACAAACCTTCAGCTGATTCCTACTTTTAGAGAGGATTTGAGTCCTTTTCGAATGCAGAAAGCTGACATAAATTGGTAGCAGATTAGAGGATGGCATTGTAATAATAGATCCCATAATTTAAAAAGATGGCCATTTTTCATATCATAGCACAACTTCAAAATACTGAGCTCCCTATTTATACATCTACCAGATTACAGCATATCCACAACATAATAAATTAAGTAAACCTTTCTCTCAAAATTCACAAATAGAACAGAAAGCCGCCAATTTCATTCTTAATTTACTTACATATCGATTTAATCATACTTGTAGGAAGAGTAGGAAATATATGATTAAATTAAATACATTGCTGAAATGTTTTAGCAGTAAAAATCACTGATTCAGGGAAAACACCCGTGGTTTGGTATTCTTTTTTATTTTAGTTTATCCTATACATCTAGGGAAACTATTTGTAACGTTACTGATGATGTACAGATTTCTAAGAAAGTAATTGGAAATAAACCTAAATGTGTGCATACTTTGTTCTGTACACCAAGTATATTTAGTGCAAAAAATTGCATATTTTCATAGTTGTAGGGATATTATTTCTTTTTTCATTTCATGCAAACTTTCAAACAAAACCGTTAATTACTTTAGATGTTTCCTAAAATTCCTATGAAATTGCAGTACAGCAGTGAATCTGTGAACTAATTCAAACATACTCTCCTCACTTGTCTTCAAAGAAACTGTGAATAGAAACACAAATAAAAAAATAAAAGACAGTGAAAAAACATTAAACATAATTCTCTACAAAACTCTGCTTATATAGCTTTAAATTAATACACTTTTGTAAAGGGTTACATTTGCAAGCAACAACAATCATCTACAGTGCACTGTTTTAGCTTGTGCATTAAGAAAAACAATTCCACCAGAAATGATACGATAACCCTGATAGACTGGCATTATTTCTCATGAAGTAATATTGCTTTTTATGCTTATAGACTTCTACCAGTTTAAATGAATCTGTTCGAGGACATCAACATCAAATACAGTAGTATAGTAGTTATCATCAAAACAATCAGAGATGCTAAAAAAAGAAAAAAAAACCTAAATGTGCAGTACTCAAGGGAAAGCAGAAGCACAAATGTTTGTACATATGCTGCACTTATAGGATGTGCTATCTCACTCAAGAAACAACTGATAAAATATATCTGTTGAAATTATTCATCTTGAAATAAAAATTACTCAGAAGCTAACACTCAGACACCCCCAGAAGGACACAAATGAATACGGTGCAAATTAAAGCCAGATTCTTATTTTGTCCAGATTTTGTCATTTGTGTAGTCAATGTAATATCATATGAAGTCATTATATAAACTAAGGTAAAACAGCACTGCATTCTGTTTCTGGGCCTCAAGCAGCAAAACACGGAGGAGTGGCGTAGTGGGTACCAGGGGTTAGGTGCAAAAGGATTCTGAGAGCATGAAGATCATCGCAGCCCTTCTTAAATTAACTCATCCTGACTACCTGGGTGCTCTGACCTGTGTTTTCAGGTCACCACTGCAACCAACTTGGAAACAGTGTGATTTGCTAGTGCTTAGATCACTTTTTATTGTTGTTTCACTTTGTCTTTCATAATACTTATTAAATGTTAGCGTTTAGTGAGCATTTTCGTGTAGGGATGTCTTAAAAACTCAACCACAGTGGCTCTCAGAAAGTGTTGAGAACTTTCAATGCAGACTTGCTGAACGCCCTGAGAATAACACAAGATCAAATCATTATGTGGTTGTCTCAATAGACAGCTTGCCTGGTATGGAAATTAGAAAGGAGAGAGGTTTTTTCCCGTGGAAATTGAAAGACCATAAAAGGCCAAACTCAGCACAACCTTTTTTATAACTAAACATGAAAATACTGTTTTCATTGTTAAGATTAAATGTTTCTGAAGTTATAGAGCAATACAAGCCTTTAATTTGCTTCAAGCTTTTCTCACCCAGAATATTCCTATTTTGAATGAGAGGATTTTTGTTGTAGTTCTGACGAGTTCTAACAACCACAGTGATTCTGACAGGACCTGCCCATTTTCCCCAGCCTGAAGACTATCCAAACACTGTATTTTCTGAGGATGGCCTTAGTTCTATGCTCTTTATCTCCTTCATTACTAGACTATTTCCCATATAAATTCTGTAAAAGTGGGAACTGAGACCATTTTTTCCAAGTTTTCTGCTAAAGTTCACCTTATTTTGCATTCCCACTCTGGTCCAGGAAGCATCTGGAAAACTCACAGAATTTAGGAATAGATTCTCTGCAGCCTTAGTAGTTTCCCTCTACTTCCAACTATGTCATTAACTTTCACATCCCGACCCCAAATGAGCTTAAATATAGACTCTTCTACATCTAATGAGCCATAATTAGCTCATCAACTTCTGACAAGCCTAAATAGACTTGTTAGAGAATGACAAGTCTAGTCAATCTCAAAGCAGAATGGGTGTCAACCCTCCGAGGAAAGAAACAAATCTCTTACAAGTTATTTGAAGGGTTTCCAGTCTCCTCCAGCAGCTGAAAAAGAGGGAACCTAGTTTATGTCACTGCTCTCTTACCCTTCCCTTTTAAAGTTTGCAAACATTTCCACAAAAATTATCTAGATAAGGAGACTGCAGAAGTAATTTATTGTGGTGTGATGAATTACCCTTTCTCCTTCTGCTCCTCTAGATAAAGAAGGGACTGTGATGCTGAAAGGAATAATCTTTGGCTTGTTTCTGTCGGCTCTGTCTCTGCAGTTGCCAGAGCCAAAATTAGCTCCTCAGCTCCTGATGACCCATGCTGCTGTTACTATTTAAAATGTTAATAACTCTTAAAATAATAAGAGTCTAATAATCTAATCTTTATTTCTCTGCACTAAAGCTCAACTAGGTGTGTTCAGGGAGCCAAAACATACTTAACTTATCCCAGGTTATTTATTTATTTGTTTAGCTAGGGAATGCAAGTGTCACAGAGTTCACTGTGAAAATTAGGGACTGCTGAAAAATGTCTTTCCTATGTAGGAGAGCCATAATGCCTCAAAGGATCCTGCCATTTTTGGCAACTCTTGGTTTATACTGACGTTTTGGTGCTTGCATAATTCCAAACTGAAATGTGGAAACTGCACCAATATTTGCAAGTTTTGAGAAATGGGCAGACCCACCATTTAAAAATAGCACATATATGCCTCTGATGTTAAACTTATTTGGACTCATAAACCTTAATAGTGATTTGTCAGTTTCAGAGTCTATGCAGTTTACATGGCTGTCTGTCTAAATGCTAACGTAAGAAAGATATTACCAAATAAAAACATTGCTTGGATGGCTAGAACTCTTCTTATTTTCAGAAACCAGCTGACGTTCTGGGAGTGGGATACCTCTGGAAATGTGTATTAAATTTACAGCTTAAACACTATTGGTCTACTGACTTCAGTGGAATAATGCAATTTACAGCAGCTGAGTCAATGCTGAGTGCCACAGAAAGCCTGCAGAGAAATTAAAATTCCTGCTCTGATAATAAAATGGATCCGAAATCACGAAACTGCAATAAAATTAATATAATCCTCTTTTGCTTTTTTAGCAGTTATTACATCTCTGTTTCTGAGAAATATCTATCTTTTGTTTCCATGCTGTTTTTGTACAGTAAGATTCTGCCCTAGGAGAATCTTATCACCAAGTTATAAATCTCAGAACCCAGAGAATTTCAACAGAAATATTTATTCATTCCTAACGAGTTTGGGTTTAACACTAGCACTGTAATTAAATTGCGTTTTCTTCACTTTTCCCCTGCTGTTTGAGAGAGAATGCATTCAGCTGTCTGTTATACAATGAGAACTAAGTGAATGCTAATCTATTTTAACCTCAGTGGATTTGAAAGAAAAGATAGACTTTGATTTTATTAATTGTTTTCTAAAACAGGGAAAAAACTCAGAACAGTGCCTTCACATACTTATGAGGAATTTCAAATAAAAATCCTGTTTTCATTACTCTAGCACAAAATAGCAACTGATTCTGTCAGACTTTAATTGATACAACTACTGCATGTCAAAATATTTTATCAAGTCTTCATTTATAAAGTCAAAGTTAATGAGAGAATATGCCTTCTGCTCTCACAAATACACTTAAAATTAGCTATATACATTGTCTTCTCTGCTGCCATCATCCCACACTATGTTATTTAAATTACCACAAGGTTATAAGTGCTCCCTTGAGGCACCAAATAAGGTTAAAATGTTGAACTACTGTTTCTTTTTGTTTATGTTTTTAAGTGAACGCCATCAAGCAGTGGCTCAGGCATGTTTGTGAGTGGATAACTACTGGGAGGAGACCCTGGTCATATGGACACAAAAAACAAAACAAATAATGGAAATTAGTGGGAGTGCCTTCAACTAAATTTGAATAGCCATATTTGGCATGTTATCTTCTCCCTGATCCTGAGCTGTTCTGGATATTGAGTCCTCACATTTCTGGAATGACAGAAGCACCAGATAGGCCTGCAGAAAGGCTGAGGTTGTATGTGAAATTTATAGATATTTAGGTTTCCTGCTCAACCTGATAGTGCAACCAGACATGCATACAAAGAAAGCACTTTGACCAAATAGTCAACATACATAGACCAAGATTCTCTGTTAGACAGGAAGATGGTGTGATTGTCACTGAACCATCTGACATACAGTGGCAATCAGAGAAGTTTGTTCAAATGACATCTTTCATCTCCTCCCACCAAACAATAAATCCAGAAGGACATATTTCACTTCCTCACTACAAAATCTCACTTATTCTGGGGCTGTCAGGACAAGAGGACTGCTGTGTTATTCCTGTGCACCCTCTAATACAAAACATTGTTCATTTAATGGGTTCAGACAGACAGAACTTGAAAGTGACATGGCTCTAGTGAAATGTTTTATTATGCTCCTTGCAAGTGGAATACAAAATTACTGGTTTAAACTCTTACCTCCTTATTTTTAAAGTCAGAAAACGTGACAATGAAAGTTGGAAGCATCAGATAGAGCACTGTGAGATCTATAAAGTTACACTATAGGCAACTTGCTTACTCAGCAGAATACACTCTTCAGAAAACTTGTGAAAAGTAGTACACTAAGAGCAGATAAATGCTTTGAATAATCAGGATCAGCAACCTCACAAAAGCACCTTTCTTCTGGGAATACTGGAAAGACGAAAAATCTTGACCTTTGCCCTGGTAGAAAATTAACCATCCTTCTTCTTGAGCAAAGTACAAGCAAAGAAAACCTTGCCCAAATACAGGAAAGAGAGTGCATAAACTCCCTCTACAAAACCCAACAACAACATGAGGAGCAGAAAAGCACAATCTTAATAGTAGTCTCAGAAGTTCAAGCTCACATGCGGAATCCTTTAGATAGCCTAAAAGTGAAATGCCCTGGCTGAGATCTCTTTCTCACTAAGGTCAATGACAAAACACCTGCTTTGTCCTCCAGATCTTGATGTTCTGGAAACAGAGGTTGTAACATCAGAAAAAAACACCAAGATCAAACTTATTTACATTACCTATATATTTGCAACATAAGGGGGTTTCTGTCTATTAAAGATGTTTCAGGAACTAAATAATGAGCTACAGCATTCATTTCACAGTGGCATAGTAGTATCAACTTACAACAAGGTGTCTAGGAATGAAGATATACAGGAGCATTGAAAGAGTCAAGACAATTGTTTTACAGTACCTCTTCTTTGTAAGATTGCCTTTTCGCATTTTCAAAGCTTACCAGTGCTGTCTAAAGACTTATGTATTAGGATACATGGTTTGAGTATTTTTGCACCTTCTTGCGAGCTGTTTGTTTATGCAGCACTAACTCCATAAGAAAAATACTACCTACCTACACTGAGGGAACTAAATCTTATGCTTCCTGAGCATAACTGTGATGTCTGGGCCATGCATAAATGGAACACCATATTTTTTCTTAGAGCCTTACAGTCTGTGTGTGTACAGTATTTGTGTATCTCTATGCTGTGTCCTGTCCTTGAAGAAGTGAACAGAAGCAATTCTGGAGCTACAAGGATGCAGAATACTTAATTCAGAACAAGGGCTTGATTGAAAAATCTGTGGAAATGAGTATTTCTTTCTCCCACAGTAACACAGGAGCCCCAAGCTAATTAGCTCATGTTAATTACCTAGACAGAAAACACAATAAAGCAATGGATGTATGGTGAACAAAGGTACTCAGATAGTTTGTTAAACCTTTTGTGCACCAATATGTGATGCTTTGGAGCAGAACATCCCAACCAGTTGGACAGTTATATCACCTGGCCTTCCATGGTGGGATGTGCTCTAACAAAGCCAGAACCCTTTATCATTCCATTGGCCATGTGGTCACTCAATAGTCTGCCATTTCCTCTCACTGTCACTGCTCCATTGTAATTTCCTGATTTTTAACAAACAAATAAATAAAATCACTCTAAATTCTGTTTTTAAAGGTTTCTTTCTGACCTGGGATATAAACTGAACTTAAAAGCTTTCAAACCTAATGTTTTCAAGTACACTGAAGATATGGAAACTGTACCATTTGTAGTGGGTTTTTGGGTTAAAACACCCAGAAACAGGGCAATACATCCAGGAAGCAATGGAAAACCTCTTTGAACCTTCCATTTGAAAAATACTAGTTTTATTACTCTTAATAGGTTACATCCTGTCCCTTCCTACATCCCAAGTATCCTTTCATCCTGCAGGTCTATGACTTTGTCTCCTAAGCATCCACTAAAGTGAAGTAATCCTTCTACTTTCTGTGATATGCAACCCATACATAAAGGAGAACAGGCAATAGCCTGGCTATATCTGAGCCATGAAGTGCTAGCCAGAAAAAGATTCTCAGAATACATTTTAAGATCTGTATCAAGTAAAAATATAGTACACTGGTGTGTGTGTTATTTTCCATGTGAATGACACAATACAAAGCATATGTCTACTTTATAATGAAAAAGTCATTTTTGTTTGATAGTTAACATTCATTGTGAAGTTCAGCAGAATGCCATTAGAGGGCATAAAAGAGTAGTTGTGTAAAGAAGGGAACACAGCCTCAAGCAAATAAACTAAAGAAAATAACTGGAATCAAAATAAAATAAGAAAACCACTTTAAGTGAATCACCTCTGTTGAGCAGTCAGTTCTGAACGCCATCTCTGCAAAACCACACTCTCTTCTTCCTTCTTGAGTCTCCTGTCACTGCAGGGAATGGGTCTTGGCCACCAGCAAAATCGACTCAAACCCATTTTGGTCCAGCAGCAATATTTAACTTCTTCTGGAATTTTTAAATCATATATAAAACAAGACACAAACCCAAAGGTTTAGTAATCTAACTGCTGTGCCAGTGATACAGGCAAATCAGAGGGATTACAAATGCTCAGTACAAGGGGAGCAGCTGATGTCTAAAAGGCTCAGTAAAATAAAGAGATTCACACCAGGAAACAGACACAACAACACGTGAAATGTATTTTAAAGGCATTTAGTAGATTTCTATTAACCCCTTGGACTGTTGGAAAAGGCCTGTGGAAATAGAAAGATGTGTCAGAGCAGAACCACCAGCTGAAGAGAATGTTGGTTAAACAAAGTCCCAGCTTTCTGAGAGACCTGGAAGAAAAGAAATAGTCCATCACAAGAAAATCATCATTTTCTCCTATGCACCCCAAAGCAGATCTAGAGTGATACATGGGAAATTATTTTATGCACTCCACTACTCTTAATAACCTCTTAAAAATAATGGAGGAGGTAATTAAAAAAAGCAAGCAGAGAAATCAAACAAATATTGAAAATATCATTTCTATTCTCTTCACTTGGGAAGGCACTAGAGCCAGCCATCAGGATCATCATCTTGAACCCCTAGAGATATGGTGACTCCTTTGTTATCATTAGGGTACTATTTGCATTTTTTTTTTTTTTTTATGTCCTACTTTTCCTCCTTCAAAGTTCTGTCTGAGACATTTTTTACAAAGGCAGCCAGTCTCTGATTGTTTCTATTTTTTTTCTCCCTATCAGGAAATGTTAGGGCTACTCATTTAGTCTTGTACTTGACAGAGTAGCTATCCAAGATTTATTCAGGGAAATAGTTGTTGCAGCTTGTTGGTTATGTCCTTGGTTCAGAAGGACCAAGGCCAAAGCCATCATATATCCTTTGTGGAGTTTCTGCCCGGTGTTGGCAGACATTTACAAGGGTGCATTTACAAGTCCTATTGAATGAAGTAATTGCGAAGTTGCCAGTACTATGACAAAGATAGAATACAGTCTGAAGACACGGAGGGTGTTCGCATGAGACCCCAGTATTCTGAACAGAACAACTTGTGAAAAATAAGGTTTCTTATGTGAGGTTTTTTAAATATTTTTGTCATTGTATGTCATACTAATCTTGTTCCTTGCTAAATAATTCATCCCACTCTGCGTCTCACCTTCAGTTATGTCCTTTGACATGTAAACTATACGCATTAAGACAAAAATACACCTCCTGATGCAGAGGAACATTAAGTCTTCCTAACACTAAGTCTTTCCAAACTGAACTGGATTATCCATGAAGTATGAGCATAGTGTTTTTTCTTCCCTCTCCATAAACTTAGTATTCAGTTTTTGCAATGTCTACCTCTTTGCAATAAAAGGTGCATGTGTATCCCCAGATAGCAGACTGATTGCCACAGAAATATTTTATTTATTAAAAATAGTGAGGTATGAACATCAGGATAAGTATTCCCATGGAGTGGAACAGACTCTGGATGTGTGATATGGGGATTAAAAACATTAAGTATATTCTCAGTTTATAGGATTTTATTTCCTTATCATGTGACTTTTCTTTGCCTTCAGTTTTATATGTGATTGGAAGGCTTAATAAGAAATTAAGACATTTAAACCCTTCTCACATTATTTACTTCATGCAGTCAGCATTCACAAGCATCAAAGTTTCTGTTTCAGTGCTGTATCAAAAACCATGAAGCTTTAAGGTTTGGCCAAAGAATCAACACAAGCCTAAAGCAGAGACATCAACTCATGAGACTGCTGACAGAATGGATTAAACAGACTTTTTTAAGTATCAGCAGTGCTGTGGGAGAAAAAAAAAAAAAAGGCAAATAAAAGCAAAAAAAGCCCTCAGTTCTACACATGCTTTTGAACTAAGAAGTCCAAAGTAAACTAATCACTTTGTTGATGGTCAAGAAATATCTATTGATGAGATGACGTCATCTGCTAAAGGAAATAATTGCCCAAAGGCTTAACCCTGGTTTTGCATGCAAGACACAGGTCAATCATGCTTTGACAGGAAAAAAAAAAAAGACAAAGCAAAAAGCAAAGAACAGCAATGGATTTTCATGATCAAGGAAATGCCATAGTCTTTGCTTGCAAATAAGAACACTCTTTATATGGGGCTTGACTGCTTTCACAAGCAGAACTGGATTCAGGAAGAATAATTTCACTGTGGTGTTCCACAGGATTTCAATGCAGGCTCAAATTTTCTTCTTCTTTCCTTATTTATTATTAACTGGTTTAGTGTTGAGGATAGCTACCATGGTATTTTTTCACTTGTCAGAAATGCCATTACACCTGCGTTGTACATACTGGCAGAGATTATGCTTTCCCTTATGTCACGCTGCTGTTTCCTGTCTGATGGCTCCAGTTTTCTTATCTACAGACTGCCTGGTTTCTCCATGCAAAACAAGGCTGGCAAGGAACAAAAAATGATCTATAAGGATCATTTATAGATCTTTAGGAATGAAGATTCCTAAAGTCAGAGTCAGAGGGGAACACTGCTGCTTGCTGCTTTACAAGACGTCAGCATTAGCTGTCTTGTTTGGCGATGCATTGGAAGTAGATGTAGTTTTCACCTATCTACTTGTCGTGGTTTAAAACCAGTCAGGCAACTCATTCACTCACTCCCCCCCCTTCTTTGCCTCCCCCTACTCCTGGAGTGACGGAGAGGAAAATCGAAAAGAATGCAACTCCCGCAGGTTGAGATAAGAACAGTTCAGTAACTAAGGTATAACACAAATCACTACTGCTACCACCAATAATAATAATGATAAGAGAAATAACAAGGGAAGAGAATACAACACCTCACCACCTGCCGACCGATAACTCGCCCCACACACACACACCCGACCAAGCACTGACCGATACCTCGTCCAACCCAGCAGTGCCCTAGACCTTCTGGGTAACTCCCAGTTACATCCAGAGTACGACGTGCTGTGGTATGGAATATCTCTTTGGTCAGTTTGGGTCAGGTGTCCTGTCTCTGCTTCCTCCTGGCTTCCCCTCCTGCCTGGCAGAGCATGAGGCTCCCAAAGTCCTTGGTCAGAGTAAACATTACTTAGCAACAACTGAAAACATCAGTGTTATCAGCTCTATTCCCAGGCTGAAAGTCAAAACACAGCACTGCACCAGCTACTAAGAAGGAGAAAAATGACTGCTACTGCTGAACCCAGGACATTATCCACCCCTTATTCCATACCATTCACATCATGCTCAGATCCCGCATTTTCAATATACCATCACTCCTGACTCAGTGCACTCTTATCGTGGTGCATGGACCAGTCCCTATAAAGCTGCTGAGTCCATCTGCTCCATGATGTCAGGCTCCATCTCTTGTAACAGTCTTCCAGAGCAGGAGAGGCTGTGTGCAGTGTTCACACTCGTGAATAACCTGGGCAATAGCGTCCATTGCTAAGTCCACCCCTCGATCATGAGTCCATCTCTAAGTTGCATCTCTGTTCTGTTGGCCTGAAGTGCCATGGGCCCACAAGGCTCAAAATAATTCACCGTCCCCTTCAGCAGTTTCTGCAGCTTGTTGCTGGGGACTCCATACAGCTGCCTTACATCTCTGACACTTCCTAAGCACTGGAGGGGCCCAGTGGACTAGATACTTGCCCATGCTGTCCCACACACCCTGCCACTCACGACTGTCCAGCCTTGGGGAAAATCTCCTGGTCCTCCTATATTGTCATCTAATCCCAGACAAGACCCAAACCTGACTCTGATTAACTTTTGAGATCAGACAAAATGGTGGTGGGTAAAACACACTCTGTGTGTGTGCCAACATGCTGATCCCCATCACAATCACCAGGCAGGTCCCAAGGGTACCCAAAGGCCATTCAAAACCTTCAGAACTCTCAAACTATGCTGCCGTACTTGTCACTGGGGCTGGTGTAGCTGCTGTGCTTGCCGGCTCTCCCACCACCAGCTTCTCTTTTCCTGAGTCCACCTCTTCCTCCTCTGCCTTGCTGGGAAATGCTGCATGGTCTCCTGCATCCTCCTGGGGCTCGGTGGGCAGCTTCTGGGGAATGCGCTCGCCCATCACGGGGCTGGGCTCGCCCACAGGGCTTGGCTCCTCCGCCGCCTTCTCCCGCTGCTTGGCAGCCGCCTTCTCCCGCTCCTCGACCTCCCTGACCTCCTTCACCAGCAGCTGCTCCTTGCGGCCTCCGGCCCCGTTCCCGCTCCCGCTTGGTCCCCGGGGCCGCTCTCCCGGGCCTCTTCGACCACCGCCAGCTCCCGGGGCCGCTCCCCCTCAGCTCCCCGCGGCCTCACACAGACGGAGGTGAGGGAGAGGGCCAGGACAGTGAGGAGCAGCCGGACGGCCAGGGACCAGTCCATGGCCACGTCCGTCCCACCCTGCTGCTGGAGCCCGCCCGTATTATAAGTCATTGCCATAAAGTACAGTGAGACAGGAACCTTAGCCCAAGCCCCACACTTGATAAACACTAACACAGCAGATACCGGCTCTAAGTAAGTTACAACATTCTGAAGCTGTGAGATCAAGAGGAACAACCCTGAGAGCCAATAAATCAGCATTGTGACAAGTGACTATTAATCCGGTCAGATCTGTCATTATCTCAACCCTTCGTGCCCCACGTTGGGCACCAAAAAGAACTGTCGTGGTTTAAAATCAGTCAGGCAACTCGTTCACTCGCTCCCCCCCCTTCTTTGCCTCACCCTACTCCTGGAGGGACAGAGAGGAGAATCGAAAAGAATGCAGCTCCCACGGGTTGAGATAAGAACAGTTCAGTAACTAAGGTATAACACAAACCACTACTGCTACCACCAATAATAATAATGATAAGAGAAATAACAAGGGAAGAGAATACAACACCTCACCACCTGCCAACCAATAACTCGCCCCCCCCAGCCCAACCAAGCACTGACCAATACCTCCTCCAACCCCGCAGTCCCTTGCCCTTCCAGGTACCTCTCAGTTACATACTAGGCATGACGTGCTGTGGTATGGAATATCTCTTTGGTCAGTTTGGGTCAGGTGTCCTGTCTCTGCTTCCTCAAAGCTTCCCCTCCTGCCTGGCAGAGCATGAGGCTCCCAAAGTCCTTGGTCAGAGTAAACATTACTTAGCAACAACTAAAAACATCGGTGTTATCAGCTCTATTCCCAGTCTGAAAGTCAAAACACAGCACTGCACCAGCTACTAAGAAGGAGAAAAATGACTGCTACTGCTGAACTCAGGACACTACTGTTGCCTGTTTCATATTTCATTGTTCTCCTGAAGCCAACTGAAGAGCATAAGCAATGGACTCACACATACAAAATGTGCAGGAAAGGCAGTTTTAGAGTGAAAGAAGAGAAAGCTACTTGAGATCTTCTTGACCTTCTTCACAAACACTGTGACAGGCAAACAGACTTTGGAAGGCCTTTTCCAAGAAAGATGTACTTACAGTTAACTCCTCTGAAGAACATATTAGAAGTATTGGGGGAAAAAAAGCTGTACATGGAACAAGATCACAATGTGGTGTTTATAAATATAGATAATGATGAACAAATACTGAACTATGTTAGCAAAAAAAAAAAAAGACAAGGAGAAAATAGTAATAAAATAGTGATGCCCAAAGCAAGTAATGGAATTTCTGCAAATGCTGCTTTATTGCTAAATGATCAAATTTGGCTCAGGGGGAGCCACAACTCTGTCAGCCTTGAAGCTAACTCACAAACTGCAGGCTTAAACATCAGATAAAAACAATTTTTATGGCCTTGCTAACCTTTGAACACCGGACAATAAAATGCCATGCTTCCTTTGACACTGTGTCATACTTAAGATTATTCTTTGAAAATTCCTTTCAAATTGAAAAAATTCCTTCCTTTTGATGCAACTAGAAAAGCGTTTATATTGAACTAGAATAAATCTGTCATTCATTTCTCAGAGGACAATGACTTGGCCAAATCCTAGGTTATATAAAGCCCTGAACTTGTTAAATGCTTGTTTTAAGAACTGGATGAGAACTACATTATCTACAAGAATTTCTTGACATTTCCATCTCAAAGGACTATTAAAAATCATCTGTCTTGCTATAGTGTTGGACATACACCTCTTTTCAGTAAGATCCAGTAGCATATGCCACTGAATTTGAGGGTTTTCACATGTGTTTTTTGTCTTTTGAGTAGTAATATGTCATTAAAAAAGCATAAACTGAAGTGTGGTAGTACAATTTAACACCTCCAATCTTTCACCTTCATAAGACTGATTCTTCTGAAAGTGCTCCCTCTGAAATTCAAGAGCAGAAAACATAACTAATTTCCTTAGTTATGCTGTTTGCTTCTTTAGTTATGCCATCTGCTTCTTCATGAAAAAATAAAGTCAGACTTCTTCACTGTGACTAGAACTTGGTCCTTGAGAACCTGAATGAAACTGATTTATTCAAGCAATATGCAATTTGAAAAAGTAAATATATAACTTCAGCTCTCAATATCAATCAGTTAAGTTCCATTCCTTCCATGGAGTTTCATTATTTTATGCGAATTTATACCTTTAGTCCAGATTTGCTTAATTATCAAATACAATTATAATTGTTCAACATCTTGTGAAATGCTTTGTTTAGCAACACTGGCATTGCTTTGAAAGTGGTAGAATAATTTGGGTTTAATTCTGTGAGCTTGCTAGTGGACTTAGACTTTTTTTTTTTTTCTTTTCTTAAGGTCTTCATCTTATGGGTAGAAGGAGAGAATATCATTGGCAAAGGTAACACCCTTGTTCAGACGTCTTTAGATTAATGATCTGTACACTAAGCATAACTACAGAACTTATATTTTCTTACAAACTTCAAACAGTTGCATGTATTAACGCATACAGAGCTGATCCAGCATTACCAACATTTTCTAGCCACACTTTCATTTTTCTTTCATTATTTCTACTAATAATCCTTCTCAGGTTAGATTTATGAATGTTTTGTTCTTCATCTTTTAAGGATCCTCTGCAGGACAGAGAGGGCTTTTTAAACTTTTTCCTACTCACATATATGAAATATGCTGATTTAAAATAATGATACACTAAAACACAGCTCTAACCAGAAACACCCGAGATTGTCACAGCTACCTTGAGGAACTATCATAAAGTCTCCCTCCTTCCCTCTTCCCCTTGCATATTGCTGCTTCTGTATTCAGCAACTATTTCCACTCTTTGATTAGATGCAAGCTATATCTTGCTCTGTGGATTCCCAATATGACTTCAAATACCTTAGCACTTAGGAGCCAGAAGTGTTCTTCAGGCAGAATAGCACATAAATGTTAATTTAGCATGTTCTAGACTTGGGACATGATTCCTCACATTCATGTACACTGCTTTAATCCTGCCAACTTTAGCAAAGTTAACCTAGATTTATTGTTGAATAAGAGCCAGGATAAATCAGGCCCAAATTTTTTTTTACATATGTATTTTTATATTTTATTATCTATGTAGTAGTACTAAGCACTAGTTCCTCACATCCAGTTACATGGACTGTTGTAGTATTTCCTATTAACAAAGACAACAAAAGACAGAGGGACTGACTAACTTTAGTCAGTTGACAGCTAGCTAACAGCCAGCAGTAATGATGGAAAAAGTTTGAGCCCAGGTGTTAAAGCTGCATTTCTGCCTGCTTTTCATTGTGTAATGAATTTGTATCACTCTCTGAAATGCATCTTATGTGTACAAAGCTTGTCGCATTTTATTTTCATCTTCTTATTGATCCATTTTTAAGTATCTGGTTTTTTCAAGGTTTAGGTGAATGGTGGCACAACTTTGCCACAGTTACAGCTGAGTCTGCTAGGTGACAGGGAGACAGTGAAGATGAACAAGGCCCAGCTGGATGGGGTAAGCATATCAGCAGATCCAGAATTCAAATTTATGGAAAGGAAGTTTATGTGCTTTGGGCTACCTCCAGCCATGGTAAACATAAGGGCAAATTCACTGAAGGCTCTGGTGTTACACCAGATTTGCCAATGAAGAGGTTACCTGAAGAGTTCCAGCTGCTTAAAATGCAGAAGCTCACTTAATAAGGGAAGCTACCATGATGTATGCCTGCCTGCCTCTTCATTGAATATCTGGTTATAGTAAGGGTCTTACTCCTCATCTTCAAAGCCAACCATCAGAATAGGCTAAGCTACCATGGATGACGTCCCAGGAGATCTCCAGTCCTCTGAGCTTTCTAGACTCAGAGATAAAAAATGGAGTTAGGGCTATGGAAGACAAATCTCTCCTGACCACTCACCCACAGTGATGTATCTCCTTCCTTAAAGACATGAACTCTCCTGGGAATTCCATTTTTTTCTGATCAAAGTATAAAATCACCTTCCTTAACATGGTCTTCCCTCAGAATAAGATGTAAAAAATCCTGATGTCAGGGAGATGATGAGAGAGCTGTGGGGCTTTTTAATATGTTTACTTAGAGTCTGGAATGTGTTCACACAGCACAATGTTCAAGTGTGGCAAAACTGCTTCAGCCAGGCAAAGAGGTCATTAATGGCACGCTTCTATGCTGAGAAGAGACTAAACAGGAGTGAGGTACAGACGGATGAGGGTCTGTGTCTCAGTGTAGTTTAACTGTAACAAGAGACTTTGGTGGTCTCCATCGTGCAGTGTGCTCAGGGTGGTCTACATAAATTAGCAGACTAGCTTTGGCTAGTGAAGTTTTCGTGCTTTTTTCTCTCAGATAAAAGGTAAATTTTCAGATTCAGAAGCTGTCATCTGGGATTTCCTGTGCCATATATTTTATTTCTTACACCCTATGCAAAGGAAACCACGGTTGAATGTGAAATACAAAGGAAAAGTAATCAGTTTATTATGCTGTTTATTAATCCCCACTAGTGTAGTACGGTATGATTTTAAATATAATCACACACTATATAATTTGTCTATATATACTCATCCACTCCAAAACAGGTTGGTCTTCACGGTGTATGTGCAAAACAAGGATTAGCTGCAAGAACCTTTAAAGTTTCAGTATTCCTGCTGCTTCCGTTAGTAAAAGTTTAGTAAATTCTATGTAAATAATTTATATATTACTGGAAAGTGTTATAATCAATGGCCACAGTGCATTCACAAAACAGCAGAGAAAACTACCAAGATAACTGTATTGCTATTATTTCACTGACCCTTACTTACATGCCTTTTCTGTAAAGTACTTTTATCAGGATTTACCTATTATACTTAGCAGTAAAAAAAGAAGCACATCTGTGACAAACTGAGATGCATTTTTACTACAGACTGCTGTAATGCAAAGGTATCTCTACTGCCTCTACAAACATAAAATTAAATATTCTTAACACTTACTTAAACCAGCTTTAAAAGAACTCAGTCTAGAATCAGTATCTTGCCATAGCAAGGCAGCTACCATTTTAACTCCTTTCTAACATATTAGCTGTAAATTAGGCATAATCATTAAGTTGGATTGTGGTTCCTTCTGTTTTGTACATCTGGGATTTTTGTTCTTTATATTTTATTTTGAAGAATATATTTTATTATGAAGAACTAGTTTTAATGAAGGCTTTGAACCTCCAAAATTTAATCTGCTTAGTTTTGTCTCCCTGTTTAATCCATCTGAACTTCCATGGAGTTTCTCAGGAGCACACAATTAAGCATGTACCTGCATGTTTGCAGGTTTCAGGCCTCCACTGTCCACACATTTTCACCATCCATTTGTAATTACATACATTATTTGTTATATTTTCTCTAAGATTTAAAGTGAGTGTGCATTCCAGACATATAATTAAACTATACAGTGGACTAAATCCTAATTTTGGGTAAATAGGCATAAAATAAGAGCAGTGTAATTGAAACGAGGCTGCTGATTTCAAGTGCACTATCCTGGATTTTTACTGATGTAGAATTTAAAATTTTGTTTATAGTAGCTATAGTTTCTACAAAAAAAAAAAAAAACCCAAAAAACCCAAAAACAACCTTTCTCAAAGCTATTTTTAATTCACATTGATAGGGTGGTAAATAAGTATTTAGCCCATAAAACAAATATGGTACATGAAATACTTTCTCTTTGTATGCTTCCAATGTACATAGCCTAATACAAGTATAGAAATGGATTAGGCATTCCTCTTTAGTTAAGAGATATATCAGTGCATAAAGTCACAGTCTGGGTTCATTTAGCCTTTTCATTTGTAGTGCTCCATATTACATGAGTGCAGATCTATTTGAATCTCTTTAATATTCATGATCCTCTCACCAGTCTGAGTGAAAGAGATAAAGCTTTTGATAGCAATCTCAGCAACTTGATTAACAATGCACTAATCATCACTACCATTGACCTGATTCAGAAATGTTTTCAATTCATCCATCACTTTATAACCAAAGATGATTGCATTACCTTACCATTTTTTATTTAAATAAAACCACATGAGCTGTAAATATCTTGCCATTTTACTAAATGCACCTTGGTACCAAATTAATTTATTTTTAAAACTAAATACCAAAATGACCTATAATAACCAATTAGGACAGGAGCATAGGGAAAGCATATCACAAGTGGTCTGCAATAAAATCAATTCACTTTGACTTCACATCAATAAATGTTAAATTGTGCCAAGGAATTAATTTTGCAATAAATTGTTATTGTTGTTATAAAATCTAACTAACGCATATTACCAGAAGTAATTATCCATATATCAGAATGCATTGAATGTAGAGTGTGCACTATAATTACTCCCAAAATTGCTTATCATTCAAATGGTAATTTTAGGGATAATGTTTCTTTAACTATAACTTTATAAATTTCATCTAAGATTTATTTTTAGGGTGTTTTTTTTCTTTGTACTGTAAATAAAATAAAAAATGGACCGTGAAAAATGTAAGATAATTATGCTAATATAGTTTAATCAGTATTTCTTAATTTTATATATATAATTGACAAATGTTGCAATAGCATTAGTAAAGTAAGATATACCTCATTTTGAGTGGAATGTCCTTCATGAGTACTATCTGGAATCTCCAAGCCTATTCATAACAATAGCTAGCGTAAAGCATTGCAAGATGTATTAGCATGCAGGTCTGTGTGAATATAAAAAAACCAAACCTGTATTAGTCATTAAATGCTACTATTAGATATTACTTTTTTCATTGTCGTAACACTTGTGTTAAGCCTGGCCTCCCACAAGGACTTGGTTCTGGATTTTGAAACTGTAATATCAACAACCAAACAGATTTAAAAAAAAAAAAAAAACAACAAAAAAAAACCACTCTTATTTGATTTGCATAACATAGATAAAGAGTTTCGTGTCCTCCTAACATTTTGCAAGCCATGAATATCATTCTTATGGCACACTGGCAATTATTCAAGACTAGGACAAACTCAAGCAGTGTACTCCACAGACAATCACCCTGGTGGATGGGTAATTCTAACTTTGAATGTAGAAGAGCTAAGTAGGGATTCAAGCCTTTGTACTAAATTACCTTTTCTAGACCTGGGATCATTGAAGGGTTCATTCCACAATGCAGGTATTATCCTGCTTTTAGTAATTCTGAAATACTGTGATTAAATTGGGTGGATCATTACACATTTGTCGTTATGACAGTTTTCAGCTCACCTGAAGCTTTCTAACTGGATTTGTTGCTTTTTTCTTTTTTTATTTTTCAGGTGCCTTAACAGCATCATATAACTGAAGTTCTAAACATTCTGCAACAGAGAAGAAAACACCTGGAAAGATATCGGCATTTTATTTGACTAGGTCATCAGACTTGGAACAATTAATGTCTAGGTAAAATTCCTAACAGTATCCAGTTGTTTTTTGATTATGTCTGAGTTAGTGGTACTTGTTTAGTTTCATCATCACTATTTGAATTAACTTTAAAATCATTAGCAATTCATCTACACAGGGCAGGGAGTCTGAATGATTTTATTTACAGAACTGGTCACTGTGGTTTAGACATAGTGACAATTATAAAAGGAAGAGATTAGGGAAAACAGCTCAGCTGGTACTACTATGTGATGAAGCTCTTCTATGCAACTGAAGCTCTTCTATGCAACTATGTTATTTTTCTGCATGTAACTACAAAAAGGAAAAGAACAGTGATACAGAAAAGTTCATTACAGATCCAAAAAGAAATTTTGAATTTTTTTTTAAGGTGATGATTAACTTTGATGATGAACTTTGGGTTTTTTTCTCACAACATTTGTGTTTTTTTCTTAGAACACTATTCTTTTGCATATATGCTTTATGTTTTCATAACTACATACAGTAGCTCAAACTAGACAACAGAAAGGATTTGCAAAGTATTTTAGAAAAATAGCTTTTAAAAAACAATTGTAAAGTGGCATGAATAAAAAATATCAGATAGTGGGAGCTACTGAATTTGCAGTTTCATCAGAAAGTATTTGTGAAGACTACCAAATCACTTGTCTTTCAACTGCCTGTAATACACATCCTGAAGATGTGACATAATTTTCTAACATCTTCTTTATTCCCATAGGTTAACTGCTGATGTCTAAAAACCCAGTGTGGTAGAGGGAACCCAATCATTAGCAAGAATTGATCATGATCATGAAAATGCACTTTCCTTTTGGAATTGAGCAACACATTTTGTAATGATAAATGCACGATCTCTTAATTATTACCCACACATTTCAGTAATGAGCAAGACATTTTAAACTTCCTGGAATTTCATTCTGAAAAACTTCGTAATAACTGGGTTCATGGCACTTCTCATATATCACTTTGGATACCCAGTCTAAACCCACCAAGTTAATCCAATTTAGGTAACTGATATAAGCCAGACTCACCCTTCAGCATCACACACACCTATGGCAGCTAAAATCTGGTGATGAAATTTTTATTGTACTGTCTTTCTTTTCACATTTTTTTATTCTTCCTGACAGAGAGTTTGAGCTCTTAGAGACGCCCAAGGGTTTTGTAACCCAGGTGCTGTTAAGTGCTTTTGAAGATCCTGATACAGTAAATTGATAAGAATATTAAAGTGATATTTTGAGAATGAAATACAAAGAAAACTAAGAAAGTTAAGGTATCCACAAGACATATATAGTACTTAAAATAAAGCCTCTGCATGTGAACTTGATAAATGCACCTTTGACTTCTAGTGAGGGCTTCTGATTCAGTTGTTTTGTAGGTGTGAAAATAGTTTCATATTACTTCTTAGACCCTTCTGAAGTGATTAGTTTTTATCCAATGTATAATTTTAACAGGTTATCTAAATTTAATTTTGATAAAAATGTGTATCAGCTTAGTCATTTAATACAAAAATACATGGCCTAGAGAAATGTTATTTTAAACCTGTTTGCCTTTTAAATTGTAAAAGTCTGTATATCTATTTGTCTAGACTCCATCAAGAGGACTATTGTAGCTAGAGGCATTGGTTTGAAGAAGACTAAAGGGCTACATCATGTCAAAGCCTCAAGCAGGAATTATTGCCTTTCTTGCCTCAGTTCACAGCTGTATTATGTCACCAAATCACATCACAGTGTAATCAAAGATGAATAAAATATTTTTTTTCTTTACCTTAAACGCTTTCCCTGTCAATTACAATCAAAGGACATGATTTCAGGTCTGTCAGTTTGCTGGGTTCGCTCCTCCTGATGACTCCAAAACTGTAATCTGCTAAATATAAAATGAATCATAGAAGTCTTAGAATGATTCTGCTATTAAGAAGAAGAATGTTTTTCTCCCACAGGGGACAGGAAAGTAATTGGTCTTTAAAGAATGAAATCAAAGATGTTAAAAATGACCTTTTCTGGTTTTGCTCTCCACCTTTGGCTTTTGGGGTTTTTTCTGTGCTAAACCCTCAACCGTTCAGTATTCTCCTCTTAAGAAGATAGGCATAAGTATTCTAATCAAACCTGTCCAGTTTTGTGTACCATTAGAGTAAATATTTAACTGGCATCTTGTTCGCTACATCACACCTTTTTTTTCCCTCTGTATTATTGTCGATTAGGTGCTTTGTAATGGGCAGGCTGTACGCCTGCTGCAACTCCAACTTCTAGGCAGTTTACTGGCTTGATTACATCATTAACCATAATCAAAAACATATCCCCAGAATGATTTTAGCTTGGTAGTAGGAATTGCTTCCTTTGATCTCAGTAGCATCATTTTACAATAGGTTGCTCCTCATTTACACTACAAATGCCAGCAAAAATGAAAGTGGTATCTTCACTAGTAATACCAGATAAAATAAAATAACTGGTTCAGCAGTCATGCCAGCTGCTTTCATCGATGAACAATCACTTTTTTCTCATAAGAAAAAGTATGTATATACGCATATATATGTACGTGTGTGTTATTCTGCATATTACAATTTCCTATTTATATCCTTGCATTGTACTTAAGAACACATCCCTTCTCAGTTTTTAAAATGTGGCAAATAGCATGTCATTGGATTGCATTCTTTCAAAATGTTTTCAGTCACAGCAAAAAAAATTACACCTGTGCTGCTTCTGTATAGGCCAGATGTTTATTTTAGTGCACTGTAGTCTTCTCAGAAATCTCGCAGGCAGCAGATTTAGTTTCTATGATTTCTAATAACATGTCCTTGTTATAAGGCTAGTTCAATAGCTATACCTCGCATCAGTTACCTGCACTATGAAAACGCTGAGTAACCACTCCAAAAGTGAAATCCTAGATGGCAGACTTACCTACTACAGTGAAATTATACATGTGCTGTTCTAGAGCACTCGCAGCAATATACCAGATGCATATAATAAAAAGCATGTTTGATCTGTACTGTCTCCAGGACTGAGCAAGAGCTGACCCATGTGGGTGTGACAGACAGAGGATGTTCAAAGACCATTATACTGGCAATGCCCTTGATCTCTCCTGTGTTCTTCCTGTCATATTTTACAATTGGGGCTTTTGGTCTTTTACGGTAGATCTAAAGTTTACTGGGGGAAGCTGGGAAGTGCTTTGTGGCCTGCAGTATGTGTCAAGGGGATAGGAAGAGATGTTTTTGTGGACCTCTTCAAGATGTGCATCTATGCTTTGCTTCTGGGGATTAAGTTTGATGTCCCAGCTGGTGCCATTCAGTCCCATGTCCCTACCTTACTCCCATTCAACTGCTTTATGTACAGAAGGGTCATAGGGCATGGAGGATTTACATAACCTCTCACCTTCCCATGTTGGAGCTGAGCAGCCAGGAGCTGGGCACCTCTAGCTACTCTGCATGCCAAGTTTCACTTACTATCAGATTTTGCAGCTGAATAGATTCCCCAAAACCTAATTTCTTTACTACTTTATTCCCATTTCAAAGCAAAAGTGCTGCACTTAACAAATATCTAACAGGCACTTGTCTTCCATATGCTTGCTTGAGGCGCAGTAGAAAAGGAAAAGGAAATTAGTGCTGTCTTCTTGCTGGTTAAGCTAAGGATATTTGTTTGATGTTCTTCAGTTGCTGGTAGTTTTTAGACTCTCATATAAGCCTGAAAAAAAAAACAACATAAAAAATCTAAAACCTAGGAATTTGCTGAAATTATCATTTCCTTACACCATCCAGAGTGGCAGAGGACTAAGGTTTTCCAGTGATACACTTTAAATTTCTAGAGATGCAATGAATAAAGGAAGGGTAACAACAGTGTGCCAGTGAATAACAGAAAGGTAGCGACTGGGTCCTTCCTTGGCGGGTGTCCAAGCCAGCCACGATGTATTATGCAGATATTCCCTGGCTTTTCAGAAAAATAAAAACAAATACAGTCTCTAGTAACCATGTCTAAAAAGGTCAGTGCCTTTAGTAGGATGATGCAACACACTATCTACACAGAGACACAAGAAGCAGACTGCCTGCATCCATCAACTGAGTAAATGCCTCCAGATTAGCAGAAATATTTTGAAACTGCCAATAATTATAAAAGAGTTGCTTGCCATTGCATAATTATTTTATAAACCACATAACATACAACTGTTACTTAGTCACAGAGGCCCTCTTCACACTGTACCATATGGCTAATGGCTTCTATCGCACATCACACCATACTGAGTATTTCTTCTCATCATACTGTATTGGCTACTGTCTCAGTTTGCTGCTAATGTCTGTGTTACCCTTTCACTGCATGTTTATTTTATGAAATTGTGGCATCTGTTTTTGGTGTTTATTCTAAAATGACAACGTGCTATATTTCTAGCCCGAGCCTGAAAATTAGCTCAGTATTAATTTCCCAAGGTAGATTTAAAAATACATTTTTGTTGTCTTTTTCCTGAGTCTCTGACAAACAACTTTTGACCTTTGTTTCATTTTGATTTAAAGTAAGGGTGGTTTTTGTTTCCTGATATTTTTCCTAGAGGATTTGCTCTGTGTAATATTGGATTTCTTCTTTCAGTTGATTATAAACAAGCTTCACCTACACTGACCAAACTGCCAAAATGTTAAAACATAAATAGCCTTCTTTTTCATTTATCTCCCAAACACCTTCATAATCTTTTCACAGAAAATATCTAATTCTAGCATGAAAACACTATTGCAGGACCTACCACAAACAAAGAACATTTTTCAAAGTTTTGATGGCATCACAGCAGCTGGAATATAATTTTAAAGCAAATAATTGAGTACAGCAATCATAAGCTATATTTTAAACTTTCTTAACAATACTTTGAATGAGTGATTAGAATTGGAACAGCACCAGAGATGTTAATTTTGTGTCATCAACCAGTGTGTCTGATTCAGGCAAAACATTGATTCCACCCCAGATATCAAGAACAAGAAGTAAAAGCACAAACAACTTCCATTTGAGGACCCAGTTCCAACAAAATTCATGTTTGACATCAGCCAAGTGTATGCTATGGAGCTAGGTCATTTGCAGTCATTCTCCTGGAATCTCTTCTCAGTCACAGAAGCCCCCTG
Organism: Neopsephotus bourkii; assembly: GCF_033783945.1. Lineage (NCBI taxonomy): Eukaryota > Metazoa > Chordata > Aves > Psittaciformes > Psittacidae > Neopsephotus > Neopsephotus bourkii. Next base: position 832,503 of record NW_026902050.1, read on the forward strand.
ACAACAGAAGCAGTAAAAATCTGTTGCCAAGACAGAGAGGTCAAGGGTAGCTACAAGGCTGGCAACAATGCAAATGTTACGCACTTGCTTCTCCAAGGTGAGTCACACACAGCTCAAAGCTCACCTCATCCTCCAGCATGGGTCCCCTACAAATGGCCTGTTCTCTCACCCTACAGACCATCACTAAACTAAAATCAGTCTGCTCAAACAGTTTATCTGCTGACAGATTACACAGTAACAGAAAGTTAATCGGCAAATTCAGGCATTTGCAACACTTGGCAAAATTAATCAAATTCGTTCAAGTATTTCTGAAGCTGTGTGCTGCTCATGGTGTTCCCCAGGCACTTACAGTAAGTGATACCAAGGGAAAGAGGAGACCCATTCCAGCATACCAGCTCTCTGCTGAATACTGTATGCAGCAACTATAGAGCCTTAACTGCATCTTAATAAGTTTTTTTAATTTATCTGTTCTAGTTTAAAATGTCTTGTGTTATCTTTTGCTTGCCTTTTTTCTTTTTCCTAAATGGCACACTGAAATAGCCTCAGTGACGTAAAGAGTGAAGAGCCACACACCATGTGTGCAGACTAAACCAGAGGATTCCCATGCACCAGTCATGGAGCTGGCCACACTTCCAATTTGTCATTTGGAAAATGGTAAAAATGCAAAAAATGGAAAACATTCTAGCAAGAAGAAGGAAGAAGAAAGTGTTTGTCAAATGCCTGATGGACAGTTGGAGAACTTTAGATCTAATTTCATTTAAAATCCTTGTATACCTGAGCACAGTACTTATTAACATGACCTAGTGCTTGTTGAACAGACATGACTACAGTTTTGCCAACTACATTGAAACAGATACAGGTCCCGACAGCAACCTCACAATAATATTAGCACAACCTAAGTGCCATCAGATGTGCAGTTTTATGGAAAAAAAAAAAAAAAAAAGACATTTTACTGTATATTTAATAGGAAACTCACCCACTTTTCAGTTTGCAGGAAATCACACAATCTAAAAGTTTGTTTCTTCATTTTTTCAACTTTTGCAAACCTAGGTTGGGTTTGTTTTTTCTTTTAATGGAATAAAAGAAATCAACACAGTACACTGAATGGCACAAATAGAAAGAAACTATAGAAAAATAAAGTATTAAAAAATATTTTTCTTCTAAATATTCTCGACAAAATAAGAGAAGATTTGATTTCGTAACATATTTTCAAGGCAATCTGTCTCGATTGCAAGCAGGTTTTTCATGAAATGAAGATTCATAAGGAGCCAATAGGTAACTTAAGCAATATAAATGGTCATCAAATAAAGAAACTTCAAAACTGACAGAAAGTGACAAGAAGTGATAATTGGACTACAGACTTCATGGAAAAAAATCTTTACATCATGCATTTTGGTCTGAAGAACCATGGAAATATGCTTTACTGCATTTTGTTATTGTCACATAGATCATGGAATTGCCCTGAGAAACAAAGTTTGACTTTACCTTGTGACTTCCTTTGCATCTCTGATATTTGAATTAACATTTATTCAAAAGTTATGCCTCATTTCCTTCCATACCTCCATCTTCAGACTGCTGTCAAGTATTATTTATTAAGTCTATTATAGTACCACATTGAAACCCCAATCAAGATTATGCCCCTACTGTGTTAAACTCTGTACATTATGAAATAAAAGATAATCCTTCTCCCAAATTCTTACATCAACGTAAGTGAAAAACCTTAACATAACATCTCATGATAGTATAAAAGGAACTTCAGCGATTTGATCAATGGTCAATGGTAGCTCAGCAGCAGAGCTAAGGCCAACATAACTTTCCAGCTCCCAATCAGCAAGGATTTAACAAGTGTCATCTACAAGAGAACTTCTATCTTATTTTCTTGCAAGAAGAAGCAGCTTTACTTCATTCATTTGCTTTACTTCATTTGTGTATTTCACTATTTAACAGTTACCTGAATTGTGCCTTTGGACAGACAATTCTTTGGCTTTCAGAAGTAAAGTAGAATGTAACAGAATACTTCTTGACAGAAGGAAGAACAACAAAACTTCTTAGTTACTTAAAAAGTCATTAGTATGAGAGCAAATATCTGTTCTACATTATCTAATGTTCTTCCCTTTTCAGTGCCCAAGATCCACTGGTTTACTCTCTATTCTCTCATTGTATTTAGATGGAACAGAGGCTGAATGGTCTCACTGACCCAATGGATCAATAAAGGTACTCATATTGAAGGAGGTGTGGTTACCCTAAGCAGGAAAAATACATCCCCTTCAAGGCTCAACCTCTGTTTTTCAATAGATACAGCATTGACTGAGTACCAGATAAATAGCAGAATCTGTTACTATTGTGACAAGCTATTTTAACAACTAAAACATATTTTAGGAAGAACTGTATTTGGTGCTTAGCATGTTAATCTGAACAGTATGTGTCACTGAATCCCTTGATCTTAGTTTCCTTTCCAATAACGACAATTAGTACAGAAAGGTAGCTCTTCACAATAGGGGTAGATTTACTGATGATGATCTTCCTTAACTACATGATGAAAACGATTAATTTCTGAAAGAAAACACGTAGGTTGCCACACTGGACTGGAAACGGCCAAATCAGACAGACAGCAGCAAGCAGAGCTGGGATGACCACTTAAGGTTGTTTCCAAATGAGAAACAGCAAGGACAAAGAAATTCTTCTACAAAACAATTCCTGTTAAATAATTCTTGGAGTAGCTTAACTTAGTCAAGAACTTGAATATAAAATCAGATAAATCCTACTGCCTACAACTAGGTTTAGGCATCTGCATTTAACAAGAACCTCAAAACCTTTTACAGATGAATTGTGGCTGAGATATATGCAGTTTGAAGAGCTCTTCAGAGTCTGTTCCAATGAAAATATTGTCTAAGTACATAAGCATTAGAGCTGAACAAATAATTCTCAATGAATAATTTATCTGATTGATTTCCTCTTTTTATTCTCTCCCTCTTCAGAGGCTATGCATGGACAGAACAAAAAGTATATTGAATTTATTCATTATTTGAAATTATTCACAATCTTGTTCAGTGAATAATTCTAGGCCTGCAAATCCTTTGAACTGCGGACTTTGAGTAGCTAATTTGCAGCTCACACCATAAAGTGTGCAATAACTAAGTAGCTAGCCAAGCACAGTTTTTAATTGCAAGAGTCTGACATCTGAATGAGTTCTGTTTGAAATTCAGTTCAGTAAGTGTACAAATGTTCAAGCTAAAAAGTCATTTTTCACAGGCATTTTCCCTAATTCACTGCAAGTGCTCCGAAGATGGGTTTGAAGTATTTGGAGGATACAAGGCTGCCCATTCACACAATTCTGATAGTCCCCTTTTCTTCTATTGAACCTTAGCAATAAATAGATGAACTTATTCAGAAGAAACATTCAACTTAGTGTGAAAGTGCATATTAATAAGACTAATAAGAAGGTTCATGTGATAATTCTGCTTTGCTGAGAGCTCACATGGACAAAGAAGGGAAAGGGAAAATATCGCCTTGAACAAGTGAAAACACTGAGTTGAGTCTGACAAGTCTCCACAGAGCCACAACCACAACCGTTTTTCATGCTTTCTTCCATCTCTGCTTTGTTTATTCCTGTCCATCCTTGACAGAATCATCAGTTTTAAAAGTGAACTTCTTCTGGGTCTCCGTATCACTCTTCTCCTTGAAAGACTGGCTACAGAGAGCTGATCAAAACAGAGGTCAGATAGACAACCAGAGCAGGATTTCAAGAAAGGCTTTAGCATGCTTTAAAGTGTTTCGGCTAGGGGCTTGCTGAGGTCAGAGGCAGCATTAACTGGAATTTGTCTGCCACTTCTTTGGTGTTTCTGGGTGTCCCTAGAGGCTTTCTCATATTCTGCCTTTGAACTTCAGACTTTTGCATGCTGGTGTATATCTCATTCCACAATTTTGATTGTTAATCTAGCCAAAGAAAGAAGCTAGTTTATTTACCACCCATCAATCAGCAAATAAATTATTTTCAGATGTGTGCTCATTTATTTGACTTTCATTTATTTACTTATGACTACAGCAAATACCACCACCAGACAGTGTCCAGATGGAAAACAATTACCTCACACTGGAACCGTATGCTTCCTAAAAGAACTTGAGAAATTATTTGAATTTAAGACAGTTAGAAACACTCAGAAGTTCAGGCCTGGTTTTGCAGGAAAATCCCCTCTGGACATCAGTGCTATTAAATCTTTCTGACATATCCAATTAAAAAAAAAAATCAGCAAGAGGCTTGGGACACTGAGAGTCGAGACTGAATGGTAATCCCATGTAAGCAGCAACTCAAGAGTAGACTCTAATCTGTGCACTGTGTCAAGTGCAAGAGTAACCAACCCACATTGTTTCTCCAAATACATGTCACATAACGGTCTGAGTATTGCTAGAGGTAGCATGTCAGAATTTACTAGGAGAGGAAGAGCCCTTTGATTGCATTGGAAAAGAAATAATTAGGATCATACTAGCAGATCAATTTTCAGTATAAAACCTTACACTACTTGTAGTTGCTTAATAAAATTTGTAACTACTTACAACACTATAACCACTGAGGTAAAATGGGAGCACAGTAAGATTGATTTAATATAGACCAATAGAGATGGCAAGGAAGAATGCATCTCTATATTCTTCACTGGCATCTCACACACTTCACAAATGCAGGGAAGTAACAGTTCAGCAGTAATAATATCCAACACCAGGAGTCTGCAGTTTGAGACCTTCTTCTCTGCATTTCCAGACTGCATTGAAACAGAATCCAGCCTATCATCTGGATCATTAGAGTCCAAAACTCTACAGGCCCCACATCATTGCTCAAATGGTAGAAACGATAGCTTTCATCTGCACTCCTCCGAATCCAGATGCACTGTCATTTGCTCCTGCTGTGGCATTGCATTTTGAACTTCATGTTTCACTGGGTTGTGCCTTACAGGCAAAATGGATCCCTTATAATTCTAGAGAAGAACTGAACTCAGTTTCCAGACATCCTTTAAAGATGTCTCCATTCCCAGATATGTGGTCATTTGGAGGGATGTTTTTTCAGGCCTGGCTCTTTCTGTTACTTCTTTCAGGTGACTGAATGGGACAGAATCCTTGCAAAAATTCTCCCAACGAATGGTATTAGATGACAGCTTAAAACAGAATGCAGTGTTTGAGCATTTAAATAAATAAGAGTTCAGGAAACAGATTCTACACATTAAAAGGAGCGCAACCCTCTACTAGAAAGAACTGCATGACCATATTGTTTAAATAAGAAACAAGAAAATGATCAACATCATGCCTTATTAATAATAAAACTGGAAGTAATAACTATGGAACTAATCTATCTTGGAGGGAATAGTATATTCCTGTATTTCCTGTCTTGGAGGGAAGAGCAGATTTTTGCGACAGAAACTCCTTTCCACATCCAAAAAGATGGGTTTCATCAGAAAGCTTATTTCTTGTTGTAAAGAAGCTGAAACATTCTGGAGGTTTGCCAGACATCATGAAAAGCTAGGTTTCCTAGGGATTTCTTCGTATCATGGAGTATGAGTCCCATTAACAAGAGAGGGGGAAAAGATATTAAAGCCTGGAAAATCCTTACTCATTCACATACATATTTCCAACAACTACACAAATAATATTTCACTTTTTAAGAGAGTCTAAGGTGTTTTTCAAACTGGAAAGAAGCAGCAGATCAAGTTTGTTAAACCAAAAGTGATTTGGACAGGGCCATCTAACAGAAAAGAAATGCTTAGTTACAGAGAGAGAGGTAAGAAGTCCTTCCTTCAGTTTTTACTGCCCAGGAATCTGGGAACTGGCTTTGCCTTGGCTGACCTTCCCTAACAGAATACAGATCAGCATGGGATATTTCTGGATGCTGTTACTTATGGATTGAAACACGGCTTGTCAACCACAGACTGCAGCTGATGCATATGTAATTTAACAGCTATGAATTCCTTCACTTGCCAAGCACCTTCAGAGAATTTCCAGTATTCAGATAGAAGGTGATCACCATAAATTTAATATCTTACAGAACTTTTTTTTGTTGTTCATGGACAACTTTTTGCATTTTCAGATTACAAAGGTACAGATGGGATTCACGAAAGAGTAGAAAAGCTAAATATACTTTTGCCCTACATTATACTACAATATTAGTTTACAAACATGAAATTAAGTCTCTGATCATTGAGCAAACTAAATATAATCTGAAATCACCCTACCAGTGCTACAGTTTTTCATTCCTAGTTTCTTTTCTTTTTTTGTTTTGTTTGTCTGATATAGAATTACTTTTTCCAAGGTTAAATAAACAGAAGATGGGTCAATCTTTAGGTTGCAAGTTCTGTCTTTTCATTGCCATATTCAAGTTCTGTCTTTTCATTGTAATATTCACAGCACAGCAGGGCTAAATGATGCTCCACAGTTTGAGGACTTCTAATGGAATCTTTGCAGTGATTATTTTAAGGGATGATATTTAAGTGGTACGAAGTGGACATCTAAATCACTGGATTTTGGAATGAAAACTGTTGCAGGAAGATATTTGCAATGTCACAAATGAGCATCAGTTAGGCACCTTCCTTTTTTATTAACCTTATTTGCTTTGCCCAAAAAATAAACAATTCAAGTCATCTTGACAACCATAGCATCTTTTTAAAGATTGGATAGCTTTTCACTTTATTATACTACCCTCTGAAGAGGGGAGCCCACAACTGGAGATGGCACCCCAGATGTGGCCTCACCAGTACTAAATAGAAAGGAAGAATCACATCCCCCCATCCATTGCCAACACCCTTCCTGATATATTGCTGGCTGATGTTCGATTTAATGTCCCCCCAGAACCTCTAGGGCCTTCTTTGCAAAGCTGCATTCCAGCTGGTTGGACCTCAGCCTGCACCAATGCCTGCAGTTGTGCCTGCCCAGGAGCAGAACTTTGCATTTCCCTTTGTTTCACTATGTGAGATTCTTGTCAGCCCATTTCTTCAGTTTACTGATGCCCTTGTGAATAGTACCACAGCCATCTGGTGTACCACTCCAACAAGTTTTCTGTCATTCACAGATTTGCTGAAAGTGCACTCTGACCCACCATCCAGATCATTATTTTGAACACTATCAGCCTCAGTATTGACCAGTGCAGTACACCACTGGCCTCCAGCTGGGTATCATGCTGCAGTTGAGCATTCAGTCAACCTCACTGTCCACTTATGTAGCCCATACTTCATCAGCTTGTCTGTGAGAATAATGTGGAAAGAAGTGGCAAAAGCCTTGTTAAATTCAAGATAAACAGTATTGACTGCTCTCAGCTCATCCACCAAACCAGTTATCTAATTGTAGAAGGTTGTCAGGTTGTTGAAACATGATTTCTGCTTTATAAATCAATGCAAATTACTCTCAATCACCTTCATATCACTGGAAATGGTTTCCATTCAACAGAGACCTATTTTTTCTTTTCTTCTTTTAAAATATTGACAAGGTATCTTATATTTACCTCAACATTTTTTATGGATTTAAAAAAAAAATCTAATATTAATACTGGTACATCACTAAGAACAACAAATAGTAACTAGAAGTTGTGAAATATTCCTGGTTCAGAACTTCAAAGGTAGGGCAGAAATCTAGGCTAGGATAACTTATAATTCTCTTAATTAACAGATTTATAATGGAAATGCAAATTCTGAGAGAAATGATAAAAGGAAGTGTAGAACCTAATTACAGCTTATCAGAAAAATATTTTAAAAGTTGAAGTAATTTCCATTTTGCGAGACTGAGAATGATCATAGTCTCTTCACAGCAAAACCTTTCCAACAATCTTCCAAAAGTAGTTTTTTGCTTCAATTTGGTTTTATGTTTAACATAATAATTTTTTTGCTAGTTAATTCATTAATAAAAAACAGTAAAATTAGTTTCTCTAACAGATCATTAAAAGGCATGAACCTGAACATGGAACAAACTTTTTCTTAAAAAACGTTCCATTCTGATGAACAATTTTGTGCTGACTTCATTTACACAGCACTTCATAACATTAAACTAGGGTAAGGCCTGGGGTTTTATTTTTTTCTAAAGAAGCGATGGAAATCACATCCTTGAAGTGCTGGTTCTGCATTAGGAATCCATTGGTCGTGATCAACAGGAAGAGGCTCCAGTCGACCCTCAATCTCCTCTGGTGTTGTTGCTATGGCAATACTGAACATCAGATTAGACCAGCTGCAAAGAGAGACATGCTGTGTGCTCCTCGAGTCTCTACTTTGCTCTGTCTTTTGTTGTTTGTTTTATTTAATTAAAATAGCAATACAGATTGTTTGCACTGAACAGGTACAATAATGTGTAAAAGAATAAACTCATTACACAGCAGAAGCTACCATCAAGGCAAAAATTTAGTGGCAATTAAAAAGAAAAAGATATTTTGCACATGGGATAAACCCTCATGTGTCAAGACAGAGACAAAAAATGAATGAAACCTCTCTGCGGTTACAGTAGCACATTAATATTCATCACCAGTGTTTAGGGTTTTTAAACTTTACTTTGAACCCATTGTCAGACACAGGAACACACTATTTGCAGCACTGACCTGAAGTGGTGCATTACCTTCTAAAAGAAGGTTAACATCAGCCTGCAATGGAAACCTCCCAACTAACTTAAAGCATCCTAAAAGCGAGAATTGCAAAACAATAATTAATAAACAAAACATAGAAACTTCATTTCCATCGTATGTTAGTGTGTTTCACCTTAAAAATTGCAGTTGGCGTCTTGCACCTATCAACACCTATTTCTTTAAGGCTGCTTATGTTTAACATTAACGTATGGTACGCACACAAAATAATTCTAAAAATTCCCTGTGTGCATGTATATACATAAATACATACACACACAAATACACGGACATTTTTTCTGTAGAAAAAGAGCACAATGTTTTAAGAGGCTGCATGTATCAGAGATGTATACACTGCAGGAATCAAGGAACCCAGAAAAGGTTCGCTCTTGTTTGAGTCTTGTGCATCCGGTCTCTGTCCTCTTGGTAACTCAGGGTCTGGCTGGCACACTGGCAGTGTTTTTTAGATTCCATGCACCCTTTTAATACTTATGCACTGTAACTGAATAGCTTTTACTTAGCAGATTTCCTCAATAAAGTACCGATTGAGCTGAAATAAATTGTTTAGTCCATGACTTGGTCTAAGGCCAGGTCAAGTTGGTCTCATTTATCATCTTTTTAAGGTGGGGCTTTTAAATATGGACAGACGATACAGCTCTAAGTGTTGGAACCCATATGGAGAAGGTATGGTTCCATTACTATTAACAAGTTGTTGTTAATACCTCTGTGCCAAAGTAGCAGAACACAGCGCCTGGTCAAACATAAAAGCCTTTGAAGATTCTTATGGGAATTCAGTTAGACTTTCACTGTGTAAATGCACAATTTGTTTCTACTATATAGACCTTGAAATGAGGTAGATCCCAAAGGCTATAGTAAAACATCTGCAAGATCCTGTATGGGTCAAATATTCTACTGATGTGATTTTCTCTTTGAAAATTGGTTTACAGATGGTTAGCAAGGTGTTCACAGTGTTCAGTTTTATTATTTCATTGTTGACTTTTGCGTCCACTGCTCTGAAAATAACTTTGTGAATTCAATATGATAATTACTGCCTTAAGGAAACATTATTCAGCTACATGAGGAAATTAAAGTGAGTCATTTCATTTCTTTTATTACCATTTATTAACTTTTCTCCATATGTAAAGCATTGGATAATTTTGAGGGGAGTTTCAGAAGAATTACTCTTTATGTAGCAAATCCTGCTACTTTTATATTTGGGATTGGCATAGGCCAGATTTATCAGCCAGATTTTGCAGAACAATGCTTTGTCCTGGTGTGTATCACCATCAAATTCTGGCTCTCCATCAATACAGCTAGCCCAGGGAGAGCAGCGCCACTTAAACAGTGATCGTCAGGGGAAGAACAGCTAGTTTAAGAGCGCTTATACTAGAAAACAAGCACTATGGATATGGACATTCTCAACAGACAAGATGATCAGAAAATGGTAGGTTCAAAAGAAATATTATTTTTCTCCATGATGAGAAGGGGAATAGTTTCTTAAGTTGTTGTTGTTTACTGTTGAGAAAACTTTGAAAGATTGAAGGGTTTCATCTTGCGAACTGCCTTATTTCATTAAAAACGTCAGAGCAAGGGGACTACTTTTCTAATCTCTGCTTAATACTAGGAGTTAATTTGAGTTTTATCCTTAAAAGGTCTCAATTTACCTTGTAACAGCAACACTGTACAAATGTAGACATTCAGTCAGATGTGTTCTGTGGCAAACAGCCAAGAAAATACAGTGCCAAATATCAGTAAAACTAATAAATCTGAGTAATTAATACAGTGATCACAATCACAATCAGCTGTCAGGAAAAAAAAATATAATTCAGTAACTAAAAATAAGTTATTTATTGTTAATTGTTTTAGGTTTATGTATCTGGTTTAGATGCACGGAAAATTGGACAATGAGAAAGACTGGCTTTCCCCTTCTTATTTCTCCTGTTTATTAAAAATATGCTTGAGAAATACAACCTGAGGAAGGAGGGGAGGGGAGAAGAAAATATATTATGCCTCAAAGGAAAGTGAAATTTGCTGGACGCAATTGAAAAAAATATATTAGTTTCCCATGTGGGAATAATACAGCTACAGCCAGCACATCAAGCCTGATTTCACATCAGCATCATCTGTTGTGTATGAACTACTCATGTAACACAAGGGATTGCAAGGATAACTTCAGTGTCAGCCTGAAGGGTTAGCTTTACCCTGCCTTTGTTTGGAAAATGCGGCACTAAAGTTTTCGGAGGGTTTCTTGTAAAACTTTGTTAAATCAGCATTTGAAAAGTGTAAACAAATAGAAAAGTGCCTTCATATCAGATAAAGGTAATTTGTGCCTGACAAGCATCTATCTGCCCTATTCCAAGCAACACAGGAACACTACATAGCAAATGTGGTTTGAGGTAGGAGAAACAGCACCAGTTTTGTTTGCCTGCAACACTTCAGCTGCTATTAGCTGTAAATCATTCCAGTCCATAGATTTTCAGCTGGCCTTGGCTTAGGCTCTTCCCACCTCAGTTAGGAGCACACCTGTGGTTACTCACTTCATGGCTGATGAAAGGAGATGAACAGCTCCAAAGGGCAAGTCTAACTGCAGAGGAAAGGAACCTGATTTAATCACCCAGATGAGGCATCTGAATTTCATCAGGATAAATTAAGGGGGCCTGATTAATTTTATCATGTTTCTGAGGAAAGAAGAGTTCTGCGCTGTTTGTAATGTGGTGAAATTGTTTTACAGTACCTGTGGGTCCTTCAAACTGTACCAGAAATGGTGCCATGTTTGGGCGAGGAAAATCAGGGCTCCACATGATACCTTGCTCCACTCTTGCTTGAAACTGGGATGGCTATAATTTGACTCAGAGCAAACATAAAAAATACGTACTTCAAAAGTGCATGCATGGCAGCACACTTAGTATTTTAATAATAACAGCTCACTGCTGTACTATTTCTAATTGTTTTTTACATTTTTTTTATCATGAAAATGGATTAATGGTCCATTTTATGATTTTTTAACACTATTCGTTGCTAGGCTCAGGCATGCCGCTCAGCTTTACAGTGGGCTCCAGTTTGCTCTTTTCAGTCTGCTGCATATTGAATATTTATCCATGTTTTCTTTCAGTCCACCTCCAGTTTTCTGATTCTTGTGATTCATGACTAAGGCTTTAACGACAGCCACCTCAATCTCATTGTTTGCACGATCAAAAGATCATAATCCATCTGCTATAAATCTCAGCTCTGATGAGAAATAATTTGGCATTGCTTAAACATGACATGAATATGTTATGAAAGTCTGTCTTCGTTTCTAACTTGCAGCTTGAAGCTAAGAGCAGTGGATGAGATCCAAAGTCTACAGTGTACTTTTTGGTCTTGGTGTTTGAAGCTTACTAAGACTTTCTCAAACTGCATTTTATAAGCCCATTATATATTATTTTATTGTAAAGCTCACATATTTTCTTGTCATTTTTTCCCCTCCCTGTCCAGTTGAAACCAGTACATTCATAGTACGATCAAAGTGCAAATGTTGACATTTACACTGCTGGACGTTTAAACAAAATTCTCATATAAGTATCTATTAGGCAAGATTTACTTCATGCCATTTTCAATCAACTACATAGGCAAGCAGTATATATAAAAAAATAAATCCCCTATTCATACTTACACAAATATTTCATGTACTCTTTGTTTATTCATTGGGAGAAACTGAGCATATCTTCCGCAGCTTTACCACAGGTCATCTGAAGGGCAGTATCAGGATTCCTGTGATCCATGTAGGCCTCCCAAGGGGCAGAGAACAAGACCTGTTTGATCCAGCACCTGCTGTGAAACCACCACTTGGATACTTTTTTGTAAATTTTTGCCAGACTGTGAATAGTATAAATATGTAAGAAAGACCGACAGGAAAATCAGCTGGATATTGACAAAAAAGCCATTAGGTGCCACTGATCAATCATTTCAGGCTACTTTTTTTTCTGCTGGGTCTGCAGCTTCAGCAAGGTCAGCAACTGACGTCAGTATTAGAAGACTGAGGCCACCAAATAGTTTTTAGCTGCACATGTTACCACATTGTGCTTTTGCGATAGTTTACAGGGAATGTGCCCAAAACGCAAAAGATGGCAACTGGAATTTTTATGCGGCATGTATGACTGGCAGGCAGTTTGGAGACTATTTGATGAGCATTCAGAAAACCCTGTCTGGGTTTAGCAATACAGCTTCTAGGAATCATGAGATTCTAATTCCACAGAAAAACTTTAGCAGCATTCCTCTTAATTGCGAGATAAATTCTTGGAGGGTTGTTTTGTTTTAAAGTTTAGGTCCTCAGGAACTTCACAAAAAGACCTTAGGGAATGCATTTGAGTAATGATTTTCTGAAGCTATTAAACTTAACAATGACTTCAAAGATTTAGCATCTGTTTTTTAAATGTTTGCATGAGGCTGACAGTTGGTATACAATGTTTCACCCCATTGCAGTTGGCAACTACCAAGATATTAAATGTTACATAAAATGCAAACTTTGCCTGAAACCATGATGCTGATCTGGAAGAAGACTATGAAATATGGCATTTTTCTGTTCATCAGCCCCAGGTGAGGGTTTAAAGTCTGCTTGACTTACTGACAAACATACCTTTATGACCTTAATCATTTGTTTGCACCAGAAAAAGGCAGTGGAGTGAGAGCAGACTGTTTCACTCCCTTCTGGCTCACGTTTGAGGAGCTGTTAGCAAAATTCCAACTCCATGGTGGTGATGTGCTAGTCCAAAACAAACAAGATGTTTTTCAGATGCTAGACTGTGTTTAAAACTCTGACACTTGGCGAAATTTATTTTATTTTATTACTCTAAATTGAACAAGTTTAATTAATATCAGCTCACTGACAAACAAGTATGCTGGTTTAATGGTTGGTTTTCACACTGTGCAACAAATCCTGACACACAAGTCTTTATAGGAGTCCAAGACGTAGACAGCAGAGCTAATGTGGTTCCACTCTGTAGCTGGGTGAAGGGTGCAAGAAACAAACCTGTGCAGCCCCCTGCCTGTTGTGGACAAGCTCCTCCATTTCATTTCACAGGCCTAAAGCGTGGCCAGGGGCTCTCAATTTCACCAGCCACATGGGAAAATTCAATTCTGAAAGAAACTTATGTCATCTGTTGCTGTTCCTGTCCTGGGCATCCATGGGTAGTATGAAAAGTCAGTAATTTACCATTCTTAAAACTCAGATTCTCTCCTGTTTTGTCCTTTCACCCTCAGCACCAGCTACATCTGGTAGTGGAGCAGGCAAAGTAAACCTGTGAGTTAGCTCCACTATTTGACTCCTAACTATACAGGCTCTAGTTGAATCAGTAATTTTATCCAACAAAAGCCATACAGTAAGAAAACAAATGAAATGCTGACCTTTCAATGCTGCTGATCACAAACTGTGATGGCACTGCTTTCTCATTGTTTTGATAACTGATTGTTACTTTCTGCATAAGTAGCCAGTGTTTGTGATCAAGATGTTAAACAAATACTGTTATGCATTAGTATAAACTGTAAAGCAGGGCACAGTCTGGGCACTGTATTTGAAAGTAAGTATGTTAAGTTCTTGGGAAAGGAAACAAGTGAAATTTCAATCAAAACAATGGTTCCAACCTTTTACAGCACCTCTCCCAGTTTATTTAGTTCAAAGGAAAACAAGGGAAAAGCTTTTAATAACTGGCCTTTCATGTCTCTTAATTTGAAGTAAAAAAAGGAGTATTTCTTCATTTTGGGCAGCCATGGCACAACGAAGGTTGGGCTACTCCTGCTCTCTCTTCTTTAAGCAGTTTATTGAAACTAAAGAGTGGAAAGAGGAATCCTACTGAAAGTCTCTTTATGCAGAGCTCATGGAGTAAAGTGTTCCACAACATTAATTTATTTTAAAATATTGCCCCTTAATACTACCAAGATTAATGAAATCAACTGTCATATGCAAACAAAGTGCCGGTTTACAAGCCAAAGCTGTTATGAATTATGTGAAGGGTTTTTTCAAGATTTCAGAAAATTCTGGTAGAAACCTTGTCTGTAACATGCTTATTTGATACAATTCTCCATTATTTAGCTCCTATTTTTTCCAGCACCCTCTTTGGTTATGGATAAACAACTATCTTCACAGACTGGGAGGTGTACAAGAAATACTGAGATAAATAAGATGCATTTTCCCTAGGGATTTAGGGTGATATGAAAAGCTAAGATATGCCTCAAAGACAGATATGAACATAAGTGCAAAGTACAACTCTGTGAATCATCAGCTCTGCCTGCTGAAGTCAGTTCTCAGCTTCTTCTGTGGCATTAAATATTCACTGTATCTTTCCACGGCATCAAAACTTTCATCTGTTTTGACATCAGGTTTCTTGTACTCCCTGAGTATTAGTGAGCATTAGTGAAAGCTTTTACCAGGGCTCATTTTCTTTGTCAAAGTCATAACCTATTTCTTCTTATTCTTTCATTGACTGAGCTACTCAGCGTCATCTGGAAGGTCACAGGTAATTTTTTCTTTGTAGTTTCTCAGAGGGAAATTCTGATCTTTTTTGGTTTAAGTCACTTAAGAAATGCAGATCCTTCACCCATACTTGTTATACAGAGGGTTATACATTTGGCTGGTATAAAGTAATACAGATCTAACTACCTTCCAATTGCTATATACATTTATAATTTCTAAGAACTTAGGGCTGTAATTACCTTGCATAATGCTACCATCATTACTACCTGGAATTTCCCAGGCACAGCTACAGGCTGGGCAGAGAAGAAATTCAGAGCAGCCCTGCGGAGAAGGACTTGGCAGTGCTGGTCGATGAGAAAATGAACATGAGCCGGCTTCAGTGTGCGCTTGCAGCCCAGAAAGCTAACCGTATCCTGGGCTGCATCAAAAGGAGCGTGACCAGCAGGTCGAAGGAGGTGATCCTGCCCCTTTACTCTGCTCTTGTGAGACCTCACCTGGAATACTGTGTGCAGTTCTGGTGTCCTCAACATAAAAAGTACATGGAACTGTTGGAACAAGTCCAGAGGAGGGCCACGAGAATGATCAGGGGACTGGAGCACCTCCCATATGAAGATAGGCTGAGAAAGTTGGGGCTGTTCAGCCTGGAGAAGAGAAGGCTGTGTGGAGACCTCATAGCAGCCTTCCAGTATCTGAAGGGGGCCTACAGGGATGCTGGGGAGGGACTCTTCATTAGGGACTGTAGTGATAGGACAAGGGGTAATGGGTTAAAACTTAAACAGGGGAAGTTTAGATTGGATATAAGGAGGAAATTCTTTCCTGTTAGGGTGGTGAGGCACTGGAATAGGTTGCCCAGGGAGGTTGTGAATGCTTCATCCCTGGCAGTGTTCAAGGCCAGGTTGGACGAGGCCTTGGGTGACATGGTTTAGAGCGAGGGGTCCCTGCCCATGGCAGGGGGGTTGGAACTTGATGATCTTAAGGTCCTTTCCAACCCTAACTATTCTATGATTCTAATTTTCACTTTTATGACAATATATGTTCTGTAAGAAGCACAAGACTGTAGTATACAGTTTGCCATAGCTAGTACAATTCCATTGATTTCCACATAATTCTGCCATCTATAACCTATATAATCCCTTTTTGTCTGTACTGAAATGGAAAAGGTTATAAAGGTCTTCATGTTAGTAAATATTTACTTAACATAAGGTTTTCTCTTTCTTTGTGATCACGTGTTTCAAAGTAATGAGCCAGAGTGAAGAACATTTCATCAGGGAATAAGATTTATGCACAGACTGATCCTTGCTTTGAAATTTTACCCTTAAGTGTCCAAAAGTCACTGGAAAGGAAAAAGTGAGTATGTGAAACACAACTGTTGCATCAGGTAGAATACAGATGGGCCTCAATCCCTAGGGAAGCTGCATCTAGGAAAGAGATAAAGTTACTCCCTCTGCACCTTAAAGTTCAAGAGTAATTCACAGGCAACAGTACCAGGTAGAAAAGTTAAAAATCCTCTTGGCAATGAAAGGGAAGAGTGAGACAGAAATGATCTGTAAATATGGATGCAGGATATCATTTAGGTGATCAGGTTTTGGTAGGGATCCCAGAAAGACCAGAGTCTTTAGCCAGGTGAACTCCTGCTCATCACAATGGGATTTTGTCTAATCAAACAGAAGAGCATACACACAGCTCTGTCAGTACCACACGCACCTACACAGACGAGCAGGTATGCAGGAGGGATGGAACATACACCTACAAATGATGTCAATCTTGAGACAGACAGACTGAGCTAGTAGAGAAAGGCTTTCCCAGTGGAAAAGTACCCCCATGGCAATGAGCTAGGAAGATCATTCTTTTCACTCTGTTCAACCTTTGCCATGTTCTGGTAAAGACTGTGAAGGCAGAGTACAAGAGATGATAGTCCCAGTTGTTTCAACTGGTCTGAGCTAGGGTGAGTATAAAATGAAGCAATATGATGCCCTGGCAAGCCCAGTGCTGTGCTCTCCATGAATATAGTCTCATCAAGGCATGTATAGGTGCTACACCTAAATGTATACAATTAGACAAGCAGACAGCAGATTTGGATTAACTTCTGGATAGCGGACTGGAACTAATTTTATCCAAGTACAACATCCCCTGAAATTATTGGTGAGGTTAAGAAAAAGAAATGGATTGTTTTTCATTAGACCCCTGTGAGCTGTGCTGCTTCTCTATTTTCCAAATAATGCTTAAAAAATTAATTAAAACCCAACAGTTTATAGAGGTTTATACTGATTATACATCCCACATGGCTTTTTTACAGGTGATAAGGTACAGGCTCCTTCATCCTGGCAAAACTCCAGAATGGGTAATTGCACTGCCTTGCCAAGTTTTAATTGAATGAGGTGTTCTTCTTAACTTTGTCTCCTAAACTACTTGCATTGTTGTGCATTGTTAATTACTGACCAGAGGAGCTAACTTGCAGAGGTACCATACTGACATAGTGTAATCCAGGAAAGAACTAAAGCTGAAGCTTTCAAACATGTCTAGATGTTGGCAGAACTGATGCAGTGCCCTGTCCTCCAGACTTCACTTCTCCCCTTTCTTCATGCATTTAAAATAATTATCAGCATAGACTGATGACAAAGCCTTTCCATATTTTTGTGGATGTTCTAAGTGAAGAAAGAACAGACTAGGGTACAATTCCACAGCTTTTCAGTGGTCTGTTAATGTTGTGGTGATTTGGAGGCATTTCTGTGAAGATCCCCAAAGGGCTAATTAGAGACATCTCAAAATATTCTTGCTGGTGTTGGAGGGGTTTCTGTTTGTTTGATTGTTTGTTTTTACAGAGAAATGTTAGTTTGTTCTAACCAAAACTGTCTGTGAAACAGGAGCATAAATCTTTTGTCCAAAACCATTTTAGAATAGACACCAAAAAAAGTTTTTTTTCAATATTTCAAATTAGGAAATTAGCAAAAAGGAGAAGAAAAGACACCAAGTCCAAGAATTTGGTATTTTAAAATTTTAGGAAAAGAAAAAGACTGAAGAAAGCAAAAATCAAAATAAAACATTTCCAAAACATTTACAAAACCTTGTGTAACCTAAGCATCTCTTTTAGCTTGACTGCTCAACAAAGAAGATTGGAATTTCAGCTTTTACCAACCTAGTATATGGGAAAAAACAAATATGAAAAATTTTGAGAAATCTTAAAAGATGTATCTTTCCTACAAGCAAAAATAACATCATTGCATTTTTATATGCACATGTTCATTTCAAATTAGTGCCCAGAGTTTAAGCTGATATCACTTATTTGTAAATCTTTACATACACATTATATCTATATAATTACATAGATATAATTACATTAAGTATATGTATGTAGAACACACTTGTGTAGGAATTTAAATATTTTATATGTATACTTGTACAAGACAATTTTTCTGTGCCATAAATATTGGTGCTAACTGGTGTGACAGTTTAGTCCAAGTACCCAACCCAGGTAAGTTAAGATGTGAGGGAGCCCAACTCCCCCTCCTGAAAGACATGTGAAGAGGCAGTAATAAGAAGCAGACAGTCCCCAGGTGAAGCAATAGCAGCTCCCTAAAGCTGCTGAGATCCTTAATCTTAAAACTACACAGATTTTGTGTAAATAAGTTTTATACCCTCTAGTTTTAATACTTTACAGGACCTTCTCTCTTACTCTAGAACTCCAAGGTTGCTCTTACGTTAAAGAATACATGGTAAACCAAGAACGAAATTCCAAGTCCTGACCAGTCAGGGTGGGGGTCAAGGTTTATCTTTCGTAGTTTGCATGGTTTAAGGAATATTCATTGAGCAGCATTCAGTACTTCAGGCATTGTGCCATGACATCTCTTTCCCTTCTCTGGTAGCCAGAGAAGACAGTAAATGTCTGCAGCAGAGCTGAAACCAGGGTTGCTAAAGCATAAACAGGCAAAGAAGGAAGAAATTACTCCTGAAGAGCAGCTGCTCTGAGAAAATTATGACCACATGCAAATTCTCCAGGAAGTTGTGAAACATGCTTCAGGTTGTTGAAGCATCTACCTTTTATTCCCCCTGTTCCCTAAGAAATATAATAAATTTCTTGAGCAGAATGATTTTAAATGATTAAGGAATCTCCTTTCAGTATCCCAAACAGTTGCTTTATTGGCAATCGAAGCCCCTTTCTCATTATTCTTCAAAGATCCCTCCATTTCAATTCTACTTGTTCACATTCTGCTTCAAATGATACCCCACTGAGCTGACCACATGCAGGACTGTGTTCCAAGACCTCTTTTTTTTTCAATAAAAATTCTCTTTCAGTGTCTCCACACTATGAAACAAATCACATAGCTTCATAAGCCATCAGACAATCCTTTCAGTTTCTCGTGCAGGCGAACTGAGCCTTTTTCATCTGATTAATTCACCAAGCAAGCTGATCTGGGAAGCATAAAAAGCTTCTGAGGCAGGATGAGAATCAGCAGCTCATATTTTATAATGGCATCGCTAATGCCCCAAATTAAGTGCTGAGGCTGTTTTGCTTGGCAATATCATTTCATGTTAATTTTGGATGGGACCGAAAATGAAGTTGTAATCTCTCTCTGTCATGCTGCGACTATTTCCTTGACCATCTTAAGTGCTGCATTTTATGAGGATGTAGCTGTTACTGCTGGGTATGGAAACCACTATACAAGCAAAACCTCCTCGAGTTCCTGCCCTGAAGAGTTTACAGGCTCAAGCATTCATTTCTCAGGGAGGGGCTGGCCAAGAGGACACAGAAAGGAGTAACTTGCAGGCCTGAATCAAGGCAAGTACTGTATGCAGTAAATTTGACCTCAGCTTCTGAGGGAAAACGAGCCATCTGAATGAGCTGCAAGCACAGGTCTTGCATGCTACACTGGTAATGCTGCACCAGATCACCTCTCCTGAGTAGTTTGCAGCTCTGTTTAGTTTGTTGGAGGAAAAACTTTAAGCAAAGGAAGTTTGATTCTTTAAAAAGCAAAAGCGGCTTTTTTTTCTTGCATTGTGCATTGCTTTAGTGGTTCCAGTTGGCTTGTAGTCATTTTTAATGTTTTTCTTTTCTGAAAATTCAAGCTGTGGTTTTTAATGACCGTATACTACTCAACATGAACAACTAGTCCCCCCTTGTCAACATGTCAGTATGCCCTCTAAAATGAGGCACCTAACTCTATACACAAGAATTCTTTTATTTTCACTAATTCACAAAGACCATGAACTAGCTAGTGTTACAATTTTTAGACCATTTACCCAGGTTTGATGAATCTTGTATTGTTTGAGGCCCACAGATAATTGATATTAATATTTATAAAAATAGGAAAATTTGAATGTAGAAATATTTTGATTGGTCTTGGTTTTCACAGAAGAGTGGTTTTCCTCCCTCAGATCCTGTCCCCTTGTCAACTTCAATTTATCTCAACCAAAATGATCATGTTCCCAGCTACGAACACCACATTTATTTAATAGACTCATAAAAGGTCAAGACCTTTTTTTAATCTACGCCATTGTTATTTTAAAAGAGACAAAAGGATCAACAAGACCAAATTAAAAGGAGAGAACATAACTATGTGTTAATTCACTTCAGATCTTTGGATACTGAAGTTCCAATTTAAAATAAACACACGTCGGTGAGCAAGTCAAGCACAGAACTGTACGTGGTATCATTTTTAATTAAGGCTGGCCACTTCAGATTTCATTTTACCTTCATTAAAATATTTTAATCTATGTCTTTAAGTATATAAAACTTCAAAGTTTCATTCTACCACTACCATCTCAGAAAGAGAACAACTCTCAGTAAGACCCTTGCCATTTTCTTTGATCTTGTACAGACCTGGGGATTCTAAGCATGGTGTTGACTCTTTAAGGAATTCTAGAACTAATTGCTTAATGTTTTTATTGTGTCCTCTTCTCTAATTTAATATGATGTTTTATGAAGTTGTTAGAGTCTGTAGTGCCTGTATTACATTTCTGCTGTTACTGGTGATATATTTCTAGTGAAGTTTCAAGCTAAAGGGAATAATTTATAATGTTCCTCACTTGTTGATAAGAACTTCTTTCTGGTGATCCTCTGTTACTCTGTTTGGGCTATAATTTTTCATCTGCACATATATAATCTTGCAATGAAAGATGTAGCCTTTTTTTTGTCTATTTATATTCAGTGGATATTTTGAGTCTTTGGTTTAATTCAGTGTAAATTACTTCATATCTAAACCATAAAAATTTATCTATTGCTTTTCAACTGCCTAAAATGCTAGGGATAAATCTGGATTCTGCTGAAGGCAAGAGCAAGCTCTCATCAACCTTAACAGAATAGCAGTCTCCCTGAAGTGCTTGCCAAAGCAGCCATTGGTGCAAGATATTTAGACACACCACTTTTCCTGTCCATTCAAAAAATTTCCCTCTCACTGACAGTCTTGACTGAACCCACTTTATCTTCTTACCAGTATACGGCAAGCTCGAATGGATATTTTGTGCCAATAGTAGTTTTCACCAGCTCCCAGCCACAGTTTACAGTGGGATTATCTCAGTGATTTACACTTCCTTGGAAAA
The DNA here is from genome assembly GCF_033783945.1 of Neopsephotus bourkii. Classification (NCBI taxonomy): domain Eukaryota; kingdom Metazoa; phylum Chordata; class Aves; order Psittaciformes; family Psittacidae; genus Neopsephotus; species Neopsephotus bourkii. The sequence continues at coordinate 854,069 of NW_026902050.1, forward strand.
TTATGATTCTTGGAAAGAGATGCCTTTGAAAACAGATAGTCTAGCTCCATTTGCTAAAAATAAAGGGACCTGTTTATACATGATGGCTAATTGTAACTGATTAATATCTGAAGAGGTGTGACCTGATCTATTCAAGTGTCTCATTCCAAATCAGTTTCATCTAGGGAGAGTGGAGAGGAGGGAAAGCTTCATTCAAGCTGCGTTGAATGAAGAGGCACAGAAAGCACAAGGGAAATTTGTGCTCTGCAGGACAGACTGACCTCAGCAGGTGGGTGCATTCAGCACTTTCCTATGAAATGTTTAAAATAAAAGCTTCAAACACACAGCCTGCAATAACCTTCACTCTTGGTGACAAAAATCACAAATACACATGGCAAGAGTGGCAGTTGAGAGAAACTTTTTGCCAGGAGCAGATTAATATAGCATTCTTGTGGTTTGCTGTTATCGGAGTAAATAGAAACAGATGAAGATCCAAGACCAGACTGTAAATCTAACAAACAATCAGAAGACACACTCCAGTAAATTGAGGAGAATGATACAATTTCTGCTCTTTCAACTCAGTGCTTCCTCTGTTCTTCAGAGGGTTGGCTGGGTTTACACCACAACATTCAGTCACTTCATCTTTGGCTCTGATCTTAGCCAACTAAGATTAGATCTGGTATTTCAACTATAAGATTCTGCATCATTCAACGTACCTTGACAATTTTTGGATACCTTTCACTCATACAGTTCTAATGGCTCAAACCATATAGCTAATTCAAATAATAAAATCTTTGAGCTTTAGTTGATGTCACAGCATGTTTTCTGCCTAGATCTGGGGTTTCTTTGATGGAATGAAAGAAATTAAAACAGATTTGTGTGCTAATCCAGCCTTATTTTCATTTTATGAAGGGCATTTAGGAAGCTGACGATGATGAATAAAGTAGCACGCCAAGTAAATATTACTCATTTGTAGTGACATATGTACTAGTGGGTGCATATTTGGGTTTCAAGCCTCATCCAGATGGAAAAACATCTGGGATTAAAAAAAATACCAAGCAAACAGCGCAATATCTGAAAGTCTAATTATATTTTTGTGTTGTTTCCTGGGTCTGATAGCTCTGAAAAAAAAAAAAAGAAAAAGAAAAAACCAGGAATGAAAATCAATACATAAGTATTGGATTGTGTATCCAAGGAGGCTGTATGAATGGTTTTTAAAATTCAAATTTCAACATATCTAATATTACCACCCAAACTCTAAACAGCATGTTTATTAATGTAATATTCCATTTAAGTTCCTCTCCTATTTTGGCATGGTTGCCTTGTTCCTACATTGGAAGAATTTTTGAAATATTGAATTCTGAGTACAAGTGGCTGTTCAAGCTTCTCAGACTTTCTAATGAGCAAAACAGGCATGCTTACCCTTTGCACTTTATCTTCTATATGTGACAGATCATGCAGTACACCAAATGCTCTCACATGGGGTCCACAAGTTATTTACTTACTATTAAGCATAGTTAACAACATGCCAACAATTCTAATCATATCCATCTTTAACAAATACCACAAATATTAAATTACATGATTAATACATCAGTGTTTACTCCCTGGTGTCAGAGAAAGTGGTCATCTACAAATCAGTCTTTCCACTAGAAGCATTTAATGGTAAATGTCATGCCAAACCAGTATGATTTTTAGGTCTGTACTAACAGGCCTTCATAAATGCCTCGCAATAAGAAATTAGACATTAGGCAAATTCCTATGACTTTACATCATCAAAATGAAGGGGTGCGGCTTTTGCAGACTTCAGAATATTTTCTACTGTTTTATTTTTCATGCAGCTGAACCAAAATTATCCAAGAAATAAGGTCCTAAGTGTGAAAAAAACTTTCTCTTCTTTACTGAAATTTCAGCACTTATTTTTTTTCCTGAATGTATTGTTAAATACTTCTTGAAAATAGTTATGTACTCGTTGGATCATTTAAAAAATCTAAGCTGAACTATTTGCATGGGAAAGCTATAAACCATCTCCATTATAACACAGCTTTGATGTCACCAAAAGATTGTACTTCTCTGCTGTTACTTAGCTACCATGAATTACTGCTTAAAAAAAAAAAAAAAAAAAAGGAAAATGTTAAAAGACTTTTACTTAAGAGAAGCCATGATAGCATTGAGATCCTCCAGCATTTAGCGCAACATCATTTATTTTTTATTTTAAAAGCTTGAAAGCTATAAAAAATTCCCAGTTAAGAATTTAGAACTCCTCAGTTGTTACATAAGAAAATTAAAATATATTCCTAGCAAAAGATTTCCCACCATAAAATAGCAAGCACAGAGACAAAAAAAAAGACACCTTACACAAGAAAAGCAACTAGCAGCTATACAGCTTGCACAGCTGAAGAAAATGGTTTTGCCTGTTGGTCAGCTGTCAATGGTACCTGCAAGGTACATATTCTCATAAATGCCAAATTCTGGGTGAATGGGGAGGGGAGCAGGACCCATTTCTAACAAGTGTTCTGTTAGAGAGGGTAGGGCAGCACACTTCTCACACCTGAATGAGGATGTTGGCATCAGCATTTGTTATTCCGAATGTTTCAACAGACTAAAAAACTTCTCATAGAACAAGCAAGCGACTCACTATCAACTGGTTTTTTTCTGTCAATCTGTTCTACACCTTGAAAATGCTTGGTATGTGCTTGTTTTTAAGGTTTTATATACCTGCACTTAATACATATAAACTCTAGACATTGGGACATTTATGAAGACACAAAATTCACTTGCACATTCTTTGAAAGTGGAGCTAACTTCCCAGCTCACATTTTATCCCTGGACATAATTTTTCAGAGCCTTAAAAGAGGTTTCACTTTATTTGGTTTCTTAGCAAACGTTGAACTCTCCATTATTTCAGCATTCTGGGTGGAAATAAAGGCACACATATTTTCAAATGGTGCCTAATTTTGAGTATCCCAGCAAATAATCTGTCTTCTGAAATCAAGTAGTATTGGTCCTGATATTCAGTCCTAACAGCAACAATAATGTCAACAGATTTTAAAATAAAAATTTAGAATAAAAAGCCAAACAGGAATATGCCACTAAACTCAGTGCACATTTTAGTATCTGAGAGAACATATTTAAGTATCACTATTAGTGTATGAGATCAAATATACTTATCTGTTTAAACTGTGCAGTTTAATCTGCCAGAAAACTAGTGGAAAATTAATTCAACCTCAGAGAAATTTAAAATACCTATTTTTTAATGGGAAAATTAAGTTTATGAAGCAATTTAAAATAAAAGAATACTCTTCTAATGCTATTTATTCCAAAAGTACTTTACAATGACAACTCTCACATTAGTTATATTTCCTAATTTCTAAATAAAATAGAAGATTAAGTGATTCAGTAGAAATATAACCAATTTTCTATCCAAAGGCACACAAAGAGTATTTGGTTATAAAATTTTAACAGATCCATTTATGTACTAAATTATTTAAGCAAATGTAATGTTTCCAAATTGTATTGTTTTGCAAGGTTTCTCCTGGAACCTTTGCCATTTATCTTACATGTACTTCTGTCTTTTTTCTACTCAGAAGCACAGCATGAAAAAACTTCATTTCACATTGAAACATCACTATGTGGAACAGTGTGATGAAATGAGACACAGGAGGAGAGTTTGTGTTATACTCTGGTAAACAGTTGGTCTACAGGAATGATAGCATTTTATGCTGTGACTGATATATCAATTGTGAGTCCTAAAATATGACTGATCTGAAAGCGGGAGTTCTGCCTATGATAAACTGTATGCATGTGAAAGATTACAGGTAACATGCTTAAGCCTGCTGGGAGGTCACAACCTAAATCTCATCTAGGAGTTAATATAACAATATAATAAATTCTGGGAAAATTATATCTCAAGTATACTTAAAGATAATGTTACTCTGCTAAATAGAGCAATACTAACAGCTAAGACCTGAGCTTGTAGATAAGACCCTGACGTTATTTACATGCTTTATCTGAATGAGCAGTTCTAATAAAGATCTACATTAAAAGCAAGTATCTAAATGCGTGCAAGTTCAGTACAGGAAACTCTGAAGAGCACAGAAGGAAAATCCTGCCCATCTATCACATGGGATTGCAAGAGCTACATGTTATTAATGTATTAACAAACACTAATGTGAAGTATTTCAGATTTCTGAAAAGCTAAAAACAAAATTACTAAATATAATTTTAATAACCTTCTGGATGAAAAGGGAAAGTGTGCTCAGGGTTATTTGAAAATGTGAATTTACTCATTTGATCCACTTAAATACATTAACAGTTTGTGTTGTTCACATGATGTAATGCCTGGTCTTGCACACGGTCCCAGAGAAAATGCTGGCACTACTCAAAACCCAATGGTCTTTTGGGTGGACCTGATTCAATTATGTACACGAGCACATATTTAGGTCCTTCACAGAATAGGGAATGATTTCTTGCTCTGAAGCATATAGTACTAAGGACGATGAAAATCGAGTCTTCAGACACAAATCATGCAGTAAACTTTATATAAAAGGATTTTTGCACCTCTTAGGATCACTCTATGTGTGACAAAATGAAGATAAGTGGGGAGATAAATTTAGCATCATAACCTGCACTTAAATATAGAAACAACACACCAGTGTTTCAAGTCTAAAATAGTCCATATTATCAAGGGGTGTTGATTTTCATATGTAAGACTTGAACCCTTTCAAAGCTGTTCTGTTTCCTAATCCCATTTAAAGGAAAGTGGTTTTCATCATGTATAAGCTGTGAAAACACAATTAGAAAAGACTGTTGATTAGAAGGGACATTTCTGACATGCTGTCTGTTGAAACTTCCCTGTCTGAAATTCACACCTTTCATAATCAGCTATATATTTGTCCATTGTATCACTATTATAATGAGTGGAAGCTTTCTTCTTGACTCCAGTGGACAGAAGATCAAGACCCAGAAGTGACCACGAGATTATCTGTTTCTTTGCTCATCAGCAATTTTAAAAACATTTGAAATATATCATTTTCAAGTATGCACTGCTTTTCTTAGGATTAGAAAACTTCTTATCATCCTTTATAACGAAAAATGAAACCTGCTTTAATTTTTAGTGTTTAATGAAGATGATGCAAAGTGCATTAGGAACATCAATAATTTTTTTAGAAATAGATAAGATCAAGTGTTTCATGTTTAATAACAACATTCTTTTGATTGTTAAAACAGTATTAGAGCAGCTTTGAAAAACATATTTTTATGTATATAACCCTTAATATAGTTTCACGCCACAGATGTTATTATGAGCCTGTACACTGATAGAAGACTCAAAAATAAGTTTTAATTATATGGTTAGATACCAATAGAAGTGAGAGGCAATGCATGAGGAAGAATACTAGCTAAATGCTGTGCCACCATAAGGAGAGAGAAACGCTCCCCAGAGCTAAATGCTTGGGGGTTTACAGACACGCACTCACAGTTTCAGAGAAGCACTACTGATGGCAGCGTGCTTGAATGGACAGTGAGCAAATGTCCTGGATCATGGGGACGTTACCGCTTCACATCTAACCAATGCAACAGCTCAAACCATTGCCTAGCATAAGAAAGGCAGCCTCCTTGTCCATAACCATATAAGATTGTTTGTGCCTTCACTCTGTCCAAGTTTGTTGCCTGCTCATCCAGGCAGCAGAAACTGGCTGAGTCGTCTCTGTTTGCTTTGGATCCCCAAGTAAGTCCATATAGGAGAAGGGATCACTTTAGATCCTGTTGCTTAAGTGATCCTTCTGTAAAGTAGCCAGCCAGAGTGAGTCACTAATTTAACGAAACTCAGGCTAGCAATAGCCAGATAGAGCCACAGACAAGTGAACATCACTCAAAGCAAAATAGGCAGGAGATACAGCATTATAAACTGAATTAACTTTTTGTCTGTGAGTAATCCACAGGGTTTTTTTAG